>NC_140182.1:96461817-96598354 GCF_963971535.1 Notolepis coatsorum | reverse complement strand
ATCCAACACAAATGTACGAAGTCGAAGTATGTATTTATTCCTACACAGCAATGGTGTGTAGAGCAAGCACTTAATCACTTAATTACATTTATGAATTGAAATAGTATGCACTTTTATGGCAAAGAGTATTCGTCGGTATATCAATAGAGAATGTCCAATCTCTGGTGGCGCAGGCGGTAAATATACGACCTGGAATAGTTAAGGAATAACAGCAATGATACTTTAATGATTATAAGACTGGATACACTAGGGGGGTTAATCCGGTCGCTTGTAAGACAACTGGAGAAGGGGGGGGGGGGTAGAGTCTGGCTGCCTCGTCCGGCCAAGGGTATCCTGGGTGAACCCACAGTTGTGCAGCTCGGTGCGCCAGCGATCCTTGGACCACAGATGAAAGCAGGTGGACTCTCTGTGAGCCGGCTCTCTCCGGTCCACGGGGGAGAGACGTGAAGCGACCTCGTCTTGCAGAGCGTCTCCTCACCTTGCGTCCTCTCCAGGGGGGGGGGTTCCAACACACGGCAGTGTTGGTCTTTATCCATAGAATAATCACTGTATACAAAGCATAATCCGTGCCTGGGAAGGCGGGCTGTCGTCGGTAGAATAATCCGGTATGCAGGTCCACTCGCTCGTCGGCTCTGGGGCTCCTCGGATGCAGTCTCACATGGGGTCGACCATCCTGGATAAGCAGCCAGTTCTCTGCCCGAAACGATGGGGTACTGACTACGGTAGTATTCTCACCGCACGAAGCACTATATATTAACAGACTATTATTAGCTTAATAGACTACGTCCAACTCGACGATATAGTGCCAAATATGACTATTCAAATATTAATATACACGATGTCTCAATACCGATGGTAGGCCGAACTTGGCCTTACTCCCACACGTGGCGTCGCGGGGAGGCTTTACGTCTGTCACTCTATTGGAGGGTAAGAAACTGGACTGAAAAGGAAGTCCTACTTTCGTAGCGCAGTATATATACGCACTATGAACAAATAGTACCGTTAGTGGTGCGGTAGCCAGATTCCTACGCGGAACTAGGACTTGTTCGTACATGTTGAGCGGTACGTTTGAACTGGGTCTGGGGGGTATGGCAGCCTGGCACCAAGGTCTCGACCAATAGTAGAATGGAGACTATTATGGGATGTTCAGTAGGCTAGAATGGATATTCAATGCATATTGTACAAGGAATATACAAGGGATATCAAGGAATATTAGAGAATATACAAATACAATTAAATATATATATATAACAAATATATATATTCGGTTTAATCTGGCCCTTCACAACAGCCACCCCCTGATTGGTCCCAGACCTAATCAGTTAAGCAGAGACAGATTAATCGCGTTGTCTATTTACACATAAGGGTTTGCTGTAGGGGTCAGTCAACTTCACAAAGTCATAGGGTTGTAGGGTCATGGTCATCATCGATTGTGTCTGGGAGTCGGGGCAGTTCTATGAGCCTCGCCACGGGACGGGTGTAAGTGCGACCCTGGACAAGCACTTCAGCTGCTCGGACCTTGCCGTCGGCACCGGTGATCACTTTGCTTACGCGGCCGGCCGGCCACATAGCTCTGGGCAGTGATTGATCAATAATCATGACGACTGTTCCTTCTGTCAAATTGTCTCTCTCCTTTACCCACTTCTGGCGGGTCTGTAGAGACGGTAGGTAGTGCAGTAGGAATGTCCTTTGTTGTGCACTCTCTATGGTAGTGCAATCATCTATGTTGGGGTCTGCGGAGATAACAGTGCTCAATCCACAGAACACAGGCTTCTTATTCTCAGCCTCCTCCTGACTGGCTTCCCTCGGGATAGGCGTGGACCACTCTCCTTCCGGGAGCTTTAGGAATGCTGGGCCGTCACTGTAGACATTGCGACGGGTGAGGTCATCTAGGGGCATTCCCCGGGTGATGACGTCAGCTGGGTTCTGTTTTGTATCAACGTAGCGCCACTCTGTTTCTCCGGTTAACTCTTCGGTTAAGTCTTGAATCTCGGTGACTCTGACTCCCACGAAGACTTTGTACTTGCATGAGTCCGATTTGATCCAGGCGAGTACTGTCGTGGAATCTGACCACAGGATTGTTCTAGACACCGGTATGGTGAGCTCACGTTGGATGAGCGTGGCTAGGTGCGCTCCGGCTAGGGCTGCGCAGAGCTCTAGGCGTGGGATAGATTGTTGCTTGCGTGGGGCTATTCTCGAGCGGGCGAGGACAAATGCTGTGTAGATCTCTCCCCCCTCTTCTTGGACCCGCAAGTAGGCTACTGATCCGTATGCGACCTCTGAGGCGTCACTGAAGACGTGTAAGTCCATTTTACATGTCTCTGGCCTCACCGTGGGTGGGAAGTAGCTTCGGCGCATATTAACGCCGGGGAGTGAGTGGAGCTCCATCTCCCACTCTCTCCAGGTGGATGCAAGGTGTGCGGGAATGGGGTCGTCCCAGCCCTGGTCCTTGTCCCACAATGCTCGTACAATCATTTTTGCCCTGGTGGTGTACGGTAGAATACATCCTAGCGGGTCATATTGTCGGGCGAGTGTTGTGTACACACTCCGTCTGGTGGTCGGCGCCGCCGCCGGCCTTCCCTGCTCCGTAGTCAGGGGCTTGTGTCTGTAGTGAAGCGAATCTGTTTTGAATCGCCACACCAATCCCAGGGTCATCTCCTGGGCTTCTCCCGGGATTGTAGCCATCCAGGTCTCGCTGCTGGCTGCCTTGTCCTCGGAGGAGAGGCTGCGCAGTACTTGCGGATCGCTGCTGGCCCACTGCCTGAGATCAAAGCCGCCTTTGATCAATGAGGCGCGGAGTTTAATCAGGAGAGCCTCGGCTTCTTCCTGGGTTGAAAGGCTTTGTAGACAGTTGTCTACGTAGAAGCTGTTCTTTACGCTGTGTCGGACCTCTTCGTCCGCTGCTGGGTCCTCTGCTACATGTTTCTGTAGTGCAAATGTAGCACAGCAGGGGCTGCACGTCGTTCCGAAGGGGAGGACTTCCCATTGGTAGATGGCTGGGTGCTCATCTCCTGGCTTCTCTCTCCATAGGAACCGTAACAGGGGCTTGTCCTCCTCTACTAATCTCACCTGCAGGAACATTCCTTTAATGTCCCCGCTGATGGCCACCTTTTCCTGGCGGAAGCGGAGTAGAACGCCGAGTAGGGAGGGGCCGAGTGTGGGACCGGGCAGTAACTCTTTATTCAGATTTTGGGATCCGATCTGGTAGCTGCAGTTAAATACTATGCGGTCTTTACCGTTGTGATTGACCTTGTGGTGAGGCACGTACCACGATTCAGTGGTCTGGTCAGCCTCTTTAATGTCCGTCTTTGTGACGTGTCCCGCTGTGATGAGCTTCTCAATCTCAGCGCGGTATACACTCTCTTGGGCGGGGTTCTTGGCTAAGCGCCGCTCCGTGTTCAGCAGGTACCGTTCTGTGGCGTCTGTCTTGGCGTGGAAAGTAGGCATTCCTTCTCGCCGCAGGAGTGGCGTGGCGTATCTCAACACGCCGTTGACCGGGACTCTCTTGGTCCCTGTCTCGAGGAGGTGAATGGCGTAAATGTCATCTTTAGAGCGAATGTCTTTCTTTCCGTTCTTAAAGGGCATTTGTTCCAAGGTCCATAACCGCTCTACGTGTTGCAGGAGTGCGGTTTCTCCCTCTGTGACTCGGGAGTGGAGACATCTAGTGGCTGTACTTCGGTTGAGAGATTTGGCGAGCGGGCCTTGGAGAGTCCATCCCAAACGGGTCTCGACTGCTGCAGGACAGCCTCGGGGTCCGGTATGAACCCGGTCTATCGGGACAATGAGGTCTGCATGGTCGGAGCCTATCAACAGGGTCGGCATAGCATTGTCTATGAGCGGGATCGGTAACTTGCGCAGATGTGCATATTTCTCCATCAGCTTGGCGACGGGGTATGTGTACCGCGACAGTCCTATTTCTTGGCTGGTGAAAGCGTCTGTAATCTGGTACCGTCGCTCAGGCTGGCCGCTTGCTGCGATAGAGAATGAGACATTCTCGCCCTTTATCGTCTTCAAATCTCGTCTTATTGTCCGAATTGTCATTTGGGTTTCGCTTCCCCGCAGCCCTAGCTGGGCCGCAGCGGAGGCGAGCAGAAGGGTCTTCTCTGACCCGTCACCGAGGACGGCGTAAGTGTCCAGGACTTTATTCTGGTAGCTTAGTGTCACACGCACTACTTTTAGGAGTACTCGGGCTCCACTGCTGCTGGCGGGATCGATGTACATGACGCTCGCTTTGCTGCTGGATGGTGCGGGTGAAGGGCGCCGTCTGTTACTGTCGTGAAGTATGTCCAGATGGGCTCCATCGCACTTGGTGCACCTTTTCTTTAAGCGGCATTCGGCTGCCATGTGTGAGCGCGCACAGCGAAAACAGCGCTTGTTGGACTTTATCCATTGACTTGCTTCCTCCGCGTTCAGCTTGGGGAAGGAGTCACATTGCGCTAGCCAGTGTTCTTTCTCACAGTAGGGGCACACTATCTTCCACTTCTCCGTTCTGGAGGGGGTACTGTGGCTCCTGCTGCTCGGTGCTGACTCCGATTGGTGCATCACAGTCACCGATCTTCTTCCATCATTTAGTCGTCTGGTTCCTTCTCTGGAGCCAGGGGTGCTCCGTCCGAATGTATCTAGCCGTAGGCTGCTGACTTCTCTCGCCAGGAAGTCTGCTAGATCGAGGAGGTTCGGTTCGGGGCCATTCGGGTCTCGGTGGTCTCTCTGCCGCCTAAAACGCTCCTGTCGAGCGGGCGGCAGCTTCTCCAAGATCCTTTCCACATTTGAGTTGGCGTAAAGTTCATGCCTCCCCTTCTCTCTCTGCGCTCCCAACATCCCTACCAGGGACTGCACTCTGATGGACAGGTCGTCCAGTGCTCGATTGTCTATTGCTGGGGGTAAGCGGTCGATGTGTCGGATCTCCTGGATCACGTAATCCCATATGCGCCCATACCTCTGGTCCAATGCTACCAGCGCTGCTGTGTATGGGGTGGTGGAAGTCGCGTAGGCGAGCGCTATATTATGTGCGCGGGGTACCTTTAAGTGCTTCAGTAGGATGGCGTATTTATGGCGTTCATCCAATACATCCACCAACATGGTCTCCAGACACATGCGGAGTTCTGTATACTGGGCCCGGTTCTCTTGGGTGAAGTCGGGTACCATAGGCGTGCCAATGTATGACGCTGACTGTGGATACATCGGCGAGCGTTGGGGGAGAGGCCTCCTAGGCGAGTCTCCTCCCGCTCCTTGGTATGGGCTGGTACCGGCAGTGTACCATGGCCCGCTTGTCCAGGTGCTGATCCTCGGTGCGGGTCGTGCGTCGTGCTCACCCGTGTATAGAGTCGGGGGTCTGTAGCGCAGCTCCGCGGGAGTATAGCCTGGGCTGTACCGGACCTCCTGGTCCAGTAGAGTACTGTGCTGTCGTCGGGCGTGGTTCTCCTCCTCTTCCTCTTCGTCTTCAGTTAGGTCATCCAGTGCTTGTAGTCTCTGGTTTAGCCTCTCCACAGGATATGCTGCTCCTTCCCAGTTGCTAGGTCTCGCTTGGACCGGTGGGGGGAGGTGGTCTGTGGGGGGTATAGACCTCGTCTGTTGGTCAAGTTCAGGGTTGTTTACTCGGCTAGGGGATGCCGCCCTGGAGGTGTGTCTAGACGAGTTCCTGGAGCCTCTGGCGGAGGGAGAGGGTGTTGTCCGTCTGATCAGCTGTTCTATTAGTTGCGCTTGCTGTCTGTCGCGCTCTGCGTCCCGTAGAGCACCAGCAGCTGCTCGCTGGCTGTCTGCTCGGTCTCGGGCCACATTCTCTTCCCTCTGAATGCGTCTTATTTCTAGACGTATATGCTCTTCTTCGCTCCGCTGCTGGATCTGCAGTCGGTCGCGTTCAGCAGCGGCGTTCAGGCTGATGAGGAAGGCCTGCTGTAGGGTCCTCTCTGCCTCGCTGGGAGAAGGCGGTTGTATAGGGGAGCCTTCCCTCGGGGTACTCCTTGCGGAGCCTTGGAGCTCTATCTCCACGGTGCTCTCCCCGTCTTCTTCCGTGCCGAGTTCTCTCTCGGTAGCGTTGTATTCCTCCCGGGACTCATCGGGGACTACTTCTTCAGTACTGGCGGGGTGTGAAGTCATGTCTGGTTCCCACTGGTCCCCACCGTGAACTTGGTCAGTTACATTAGAACCCGTAGGGGCCTCTATGGTCGGGGTAGTCTGGGCGTTGGGGTTAGACATACTTTTACTTTCTAGTTTTACCGCGTTTACTGTTAGTAGAAGACTGGGTTGTTGACTGACAGCGTAAGCCTCTAAGTACTGAGGGAGCCGTCGTTCGCGCTGCGGGCGTTGGTTAGGAGGATCGTTTCGTGGAGTGTTCATCATAGGCCATTTCAATATTAATAACACTATATTAATATTACACTAATTACCCTCCGGCTCGAAGGACCAATTGTAACTGAGGGGTACAATTCCCTGACTGTATTACTAGATATGATACTTACTACCACTACCTTTGTACTTAATATTCGGCCACCCAGTACTCGGCATAAATATATTATGATAAACACTCTCACGTAGATGAAACGGATCCAACACAAATGTACGAAGTCGAAGTATGTATTTATTCCTACACAGCAATGGTGTGTAGAGCAAGCACTTAATCACTTAATTACATTTATGAATTGAAATAGTATGCACTTTTATGGCAAAGAGTATTCGTCGGTATATCAATAGAGAATGTCCAATCTCTGGTGGCGCAGGCGGTAAATATACGACCTGGAATAGTTAAGGAATAACAGCAATGATACTTTAATGATTATAAGACTGGATACACTAGGGGGGTTAATCCGGTCGCTTGTAAGACAACTGGAGAAGGGGGGGGGGGGTAGAGTCTGGCTGCCTCGTCCGGCCAAGGGTATCCTGGGTGAACCCACAGTTGTGCAGCTCGGTGCGCCAGCGATCCTTGGACCACAGATGAAAGCAGGTGGACTCTCTGTGAGCCGGCTCTCTCCGGTCCACGGGGGAGAGACGTGAAGCGACCTCGTCTTGCAGAGCGTCTCCTCACCTTGCGTCCTCTCCAGGGGGGTGGGTTCCAACACACGGCAGTGTTGGTCTTTATCCATAGAATAATCACTGTATACAAAGCATAATCCGTGCCTGGGAAGGCGGGCTGTCGTCGGTAGAATAATCCGGTATGCAGGTCCACTCGCTCGTCGGCTCTGGGGCTCCTCGGATGCAGTCTCACATGGGGTCGACCATCCTGGATAAGCAGCCAGTTCTCTGCCCGAAACGATGGGGTACTGACTACGGTAGTATTCTCACCGCACGAAGCACTATATATTAACAGACTATTATTAGCTTAATAGACTACGTCCAACTCGACGATATAGTGCCAAATATGACTATTCAAATATTAATATACACGATGTCTCAATACCGATGGTAGGCCGAACTTGGCCTTACTCCCACACGTGGCGTCGCGGGGAGGCTTTACGTCTGTCACTCTATTGGAGGGTAAGAAACTGGACTGAAAAGGAAGTCCTACTTTCGTAGCGCAGTATATATACGCACTATGAACAAATAGTACCGTTAGTGGTGCGGTAGCCAGATTCCTACGCGGAACTAGGACTTGTTCGTACATGTTGAGCGGTACGTTTGAACTGGGTCTGGGGGGTATGGCAGCCTGGCACCAAGGTCTCGACCAATAGTAGAATGGAGACTATTATGGGATGTTCAGTAGGCTAGAATGGATATTCAATGCATATTGTACAAGGAATATACAAGGGATATCAAGGAATATTAGAGAATATACAAATACAATTAAATATATATATATAACAAATATATATATTCGGTTTAATCTGGCCCTTCACAACACAGTGGGAGATATCCCTCAAGGGAACACAAACCCCCAAGATATCTGAAAGATTATGCCCGGAGAGGTAGTGACGAGGATGACAGTACACTCGCCAGTATTGATTACTGCTACCAAGCGGTGTGTGGCGTGCCTCAGTCCTTTAAGGAAGCCATAGTGTCCCCAGAGTCGAGTAAGTTGGAGAGAGCGATGGACGAGGAGATGAGGTCCTTAGAGGACAACCACACCTTTACCCTCACCAAATTGCCAGAGGGCAGACAGACAGTGGGAGGGAAGTGGGTGTACTCAATCAAGGAAGGGATCGAAGGCCACAAAGTGAGATTTGTAGCTAAGGGTTTCAGTCAGAGGGAGGGGATAGACTATGGTGAAACATTCTCCCCCACAGCCAATCTGACCAGTGTAAGGGTAGTGGTTCAGAAAGCAGCTGAGGACAATCTGATTTTACATCAGATGGATGTGAAGACAGCCTATCTGCACGCACCCATAGATAGGGAGATATATATGGAACAACCTGAAGGTTACGAAAAGAAAGGGGGGAAGCTAGTGTGCAAGCTAGAAAAATCCATTTACGGCCTGAAACAATCTGGGCGAAATTGGAACGAGATGCTTCACACATGCCTCATCGAGGATCACTTCCTACAGAATCCAGTAGACCCCTGTGTTTACTCAAGGGAGTCAAAAGAGTCAGGAAAAGTGATGATCGTCATTTGGGTGGATGATTTGATCATCGCAGCAGACAACTCTAGGAACCTAGATCAGGTGAAAGGTATGCTCTCCACCAGATTCAAAATGAAAGACCTTGGCAGGTTAAAACATTTCCTAGGCATGGACTTTGAGCAGTCGGAAAATTGTGTAACAGTATCCCAGAAGAGATATGTGGAAAAGACCCTGAAACGTTTTGACATGCAGGAATGTAGAACAAGGGAAACACCATGTGATCAGAAACTTGATTATCAGGAGGATGCTCAGAAACGGACAGATGTGAAAATGTACAGGGAAGCCGTGGGTAGCCTCATCTACTTAACAACATGTACCCGCCCTGACCTATGTTTTGTAGTGAGTAAGTTGTCACAGCACTTTGCTGATCCCACAGAGGAACACTGGATCACGGTAAAACATGTTTTTCGTTATCTCAAAGGTACAGTAGATAAACTACTTTGTTTCAGAAAGAGCAGCGGAGGCTTAGGGCTTAAAGCCTACAGTGATGCAGACTGGGCTGCTGATATCACAGATAGAAGGAGTACTACTGGATACTGTGTTAGTTTAAACACAGCTCACTGGTTTCATGGAAAACAAAGAAGCAGCCCACAGTGGCACTGTCAACTTGTGAAGCCGAATACATGGCCCTGGCCATGACGATACAGGAGTGTATTTATCTAGAACAACTGCTTGAAGGAATGGATACCTATGTATATAAGAAAACTGTTGTTTATGAAGACAACCAGGGAACCATTGCAATTGCTAGAAACCCTGTGTGTCGACAGAGGTGTAAGCATATGGATATAAAGTACCATTTCATCAGATCTGTCATCAGAGAAGAAAGGATGACACTGGTTTATTGTCCAACAGATGACATGGTAGCAGACGCTATGATGAAGCCTGCTTCAAAATTTTAACTGAGGAGATTTGCAGAGGTCATGTTTGGTGTGTAAATATTGACTGCCATACTCTTTTTGATGTTCTAAGACTGTGTTATTTTCTTTGTAAATTGTTTTGAAGAGTTCATACAGTGTACTAACCAACCATAAGTGGGAGTGTTGAATCTAGAGGGTGTATATATGGTTGTAACTAACTGTAACTGTCCTCTACTACTCCCATGACTGCATATATATCTGTGTCCACTGGAGGGCGCTATAGGCGGAGCTTCTACTGTCTACGCCAGGTTGGGAGTATATAAGTCTTGGTTCCCTCCTACTTTTTCTTCTTCCCACACATGCCTCTCCCGGAGAGGAGAACACATGAGCTGGTATGAGTCAATGTTAATGAATAAAACGCTGCCAGCAGAGCAAGGCCAAAGATGGAAACCATGCCTCTTGTACATATTATTGTCGCCCCATAGCCATTTCTGTTAACAAAGGTTTTATGTAGAGTAACATGTTTTGGCTATTGGCTATTCCAAATTCTGATTAATTAAACATACTGCAAGTCTTAGGACAGTGACACAGTTTTGTTGCTTTGGTTCTGTACTCACAAGCACATTGTGTTTGAAGTGCAGATTTTAGGGTGTTTACATCCATATCAAGTGAACCGTGTAGAAATTGTAGCCCTCTATAGACCCCCTATTTTAGGACTGTCACTGATAAAGTAAAAATTAAAAAGAATAGATAAAGTACACATAAAATCATGAAATTGGCAGATACACATAAATTGAACATATTCAGTGAAAACGATCCCCCTTGTGGAAATCCACATTTGTCAACCCAGTATTTTAGATGTTTAGTGTCAGAGCCATAGGTATTTTCCCCCTGCATCTCTACAGATGGGGCTTTGCTTTCACTTTCTCCCATGGTTAGAGAGTATAGTAGTTTAATATTAGGTTGCAAAGACTTCGCAATCAATGACTGCCTGAAATCTGTGATCCTTAAGTGGAAATTTGAGAAATAGTTGTGTCTTTCCTGCTGACAAAGCAGAGACCAAATGCCCCTAAATATAGGACCTAAGGGGATTTTAGGTTTACTGTGGACTGCTATACTGAATTGTCCCTGATGGTTCAGAGACTAAATATATCATCACCCTCCTGTCACCTTAAGTGAAAGTAACAGTGCAAATTTCAGTGACTTTCTTGTGTCCAAGTTTACTATACAAGTCAATGGAGAAATTGGACAGGAAAAACTCCCTGAAATTGCAATGATTTGTACTTTCTCTTATAGTATCAGAAAGGTGATTAATATGTTCTTAGCATAACACTCAGAGGTTAACTACATATACCATACAGTGTTTGAGTCTTCTGTAATCAAATATTAAACATGATGACTTCATTTAGGTTTATGTTAATTACTTCTGGTCTCCTAAAATGGGAGGACTATGTAAATAATGGCTATAATTCCTATGTGGTTCACCCAATATGCATGTAAACAACACCCTCAGAATAAAGCTGAAAGTCTGCACTTTAATCTGATACTCATTATTCCATTTCAAATGTGTCAATGTGCTGTAGCACGGAGCCAAAACCAAATCGAATCTATCACTGGCCGAGGACTCGCGGACCGCACTGTATGTCCTTTGGACACAAACATGCAGTGGACTTGTGCTTTACTGCCATAAAGAAAAAGGCTGTTTAAAGTGGTGATGGAGACGGAGACACTGGCAAGACTGTGAACAAACATTATCCTGTAGTGGCTCTACAGGGGTGAATAGGACAGTGACCCTACGCAGCCGTTTGAATGGAGACAAGGCGCTTGTTCAACAAGTGTCCTCCGAACATTAAGTGCAGGGAGCATGACTCTGATTAGGAGCCCATCGTGAAAGAGTCTCTTTCTTGTCTCCATGAGGACATTCCTGAGAATTAGGAGGATGAGTAGTGCTCTGTTTGTCCCCCGCTGGCGACCAGGGCCGGCGATGGCGGACTACCTTGGGAGCCTGGTCCGAGGGAGAGGCACAGTGACGAGTTCCGTCCACATGTGACCCCGCAGGAGCGACACGAAGTCAACAGCTGCCCCGAGTCAAACAGGGTTATTAATTAATAAATCGGGGAACACATTAGAGTGTGCATGTGTGCTGTAATTGCTGCCGATGTTGTTGATGCCAATTAATTTGGGGTTTGCGGACGAAGAAGCAGCCGCGAAAAACATGTCGGGTTAAGAGCAAGAGAACACATTTGTGAGTTCCATCATCTCACTTCGTCATGACAGAGATGTTTAATGGGTCTGTGTAGTTTGTTGTCGACTGAAGTGGAGACCTTATAGGCTGCAGCCACAGAACCAGCCAAGAGTTCAGAGAGGGAGAACCACTTGGCCAGGATATTTTATGATGCAGCCACAAAACCATATCCGGATATTGCCTTCTGGGGATAGCGAGTGCTCAGAAAAACCCAAACCTTGCTGCCAGAAGTGAGAGCGAAACGGAGAATGAATGAGAGAGATGAAGTAATAAAAGAAAGAGATACAGAGAAAGTAAGAGAATGAAATAGATATGGGTATAGGGGGAAAAGGGAGAGAAAGAGATTAACAGAGAGAGTGCGGAGAGTAACAGAAAGAGTTGGGAACACTAGAAATATGGAGAGGAGATAATGTAATTGAATGGTAGTGTTTCTTTTGGTCTGACACATGCCGAGCCCTGGGATGCTGTGGTCCGACCCTCAGGCGTGTGAAGGTAATTCCAGGCCCAGGGGTGTTTATGAGACCGGAGAGCAGGGCTGATCGCTGGGTGACCTTGCACCCTGACCCCTGCTTCCCTACAGCTGCACAGCGGTAGGCCAGCCCTGCCATCCAAGCAGGGACGCACCAAAGTTGGGCTGTCAGGGCCATACTCTTTTTTTTGGGGGCACTTTGTCGTTATTATTATTATTTTCTTTTTCTGGAAAATGATATGTACATCCCTGGAATCACAATACTATTCACAAATGCTTTTATAAAAAAAAATGTGTAAGCTATTTGAGTGCTTGAATCACATGATTAATTTGATGAAGCATAATAATGTGGGAAACAGAATTTTATATTTAGCAAAAAGTTGACTGGTTGATTAGTCAATAAAATCCTATGACTAAGAAGATATTTCACTTACACAAAAGCCCCCCCTCGTATACAAAGTTCACTTGTGCATATCCATAATCAATCAAGTGTCAGCCTTGATTCCCTACTACATAACAGTGTATCAGGGAAAGATATGAAAAGAGAATGAGTATAAGCTGTAGAGCTGCTAGGAAGTGTAGGAAACCAGGGCCAGCTCAAAGTAAAGATAACAGTCAGGTCAAGACGTCCTCTAGGTCTAGGCCTCTGTGCCCATTGATCTACGTACCGCTAGACCCTGCCCCTGAAGACATGTAGGTCCGTGGGGGGAGGGGTCCGGGCACCCACCCTCACCATCTTCCTGTTTAACGTCCTTTAAAGAAATCGTTCTATTGGATTAGCGTTGTGGCCCGAGGGGCAGACGGATCGGAGAGGGTTAACTCCGACAGAGTTGGAGAGAGGGGGTCGACTCAACTGTTTCAAGTGAAAGTGGAATTCTGGGCATCTGTGTTTGTTTGTAATTGGGTATGTTTGGGGCTGATTCTTACATCCTGCAAAGCCTAAGGGGTAGAGCAGAGGTTATAGTGCTTGGGTTACTCTGGTGGCCAACAGTGAATGGGGCTTATACCTAAAGACCAACACTGACTATGTACTGTGCCGTTGAACTGTGAGTGTCTTCACTCTTGACTTGCGCCACCATCTAGTCTGTGGGTAGACGATAGTGAACCGGGCTCCACGGTTGCTGACCTGTGACCCAATGCCTCTTCTCTTCTCGTCCCTAGAGCAGGTTATCCGAGGCCACGGGGTGTTCCTCATGATGTCAGCGCACTTTCCTTGGCGTAGATAAAGGCAGCTAACAGCTTTCCGCTGACAGATCCTCTCCTCGACCGTCTTACAGCCTTGATTTTCTCGAGGTGGCCTCCTGTGGACCTCCTCTCCTGTCAATCTGAACCTGGCTGCAAAGACTGAGACAGACAGACAGACAGAGACACACTATGCTGGTACTGTAACAGCTACTGGCAAATAGATCTAGACTGGGATATTTGAGCGTCGGCTGCATTAAAACGCACTTGAATCAACTGATTAACTTTTACTGAGATTTTAATTCAACAACTCCAACATCTACTATGGTGGCTATATGAGGGAAAAGATAGAATATAATTGACCGTGACAATAAACAAGTTGTTGAAATGCAAGTATGTTTCAATCCATGACACGGGATAGGCCCCGCGCTCCAGGAGCGACCTCCTACGGGCCTACCACCGATACTCCTGGGGTCAAAGGTTACCGCTGTGACAATGCCGGCTCGTCTGAGGGTAGGTCTCTGCCCCAGAAACACAACCCTGCAGGGCAGAGTGGCGGGCCTCGTCTGGCCAGTGGCCACCCCCCAACTCAACTCCCCGGGAGCCCAGCAGGGAGGCGGAGAGCCCGGGATCAGGCCCCCCCCCCCCCCCCTGCACAAATACAGACAGGGTCGCGGGTCAGCCGGAGAGCTCACACGAGGCTTTCATCCCAGAGAAGCTCATTTCAGGGGAATGCGGTTCCTTCCCTATCTAGATAGGACGCCTCCGTGAGCCCCTGTGTGGCTCCACTGAACCCTGGATCCACAGGCATGTTCCCTCAGACCCCCGTTTGTTTTGTTTTGGTCCGGCATCTCCGTACACATCGCCTCGCCTGGCGCAGACACTGCTGTGGGAAGATCAGGCTGGGTCAGAACACACACGGGGGTTCTGTTACAATCCAAACACACACTAAAACTGTATCAAACGGGGCGTGAGTGGAGAGAGCCTGGGTTACGAAATAGCCTGGGGGTATTTTTAGGCATCTATATACCTTGCTCTGGCTTTTCGGACGATGGTCAATGACAATCCACATGAAGGTTGTATTAAACCAAAGCATGTTATACATTGTGAGTATTAGGAGAATGTCAATCTCAGTGTTTGACAGTGAATTCCCTGTGTATTTACTATTTACTTAAGGCTGTTGACCTCAACCAAACCGAAGTGTAATGGGGCTGTTACGCATGATGCAAGCCATTATATTTGGGTAAACAAACACACAGCCATTTTCCCTTCAGAAATACCAACATGCACACTCAGGGTGGGAGTCACCAGAGAGCTCCAAAATGCAATATTTTTATGATATTTGAGCCATGATACAATCGTCTTAATTTTCTGCTGCACCTTGCGGTGTTGCCATTTGATACAGCAAATACATAATATTTCACCACTCAGATTTTTTACCACAATAAAAGGCTGAAATAAATTCCACCAGGGAAATAAAGTCAAAGTCAGTTCTACTTAGGAGATAAGCTGTGAATCATCTATTAGAAAGTAACACCAACGAAAATAAAGATCATCATCATAACGCCCCCACAATCTCCCAAATCTCAAAACTAGAAACTGTCTCGTGCCAAAATTAATTTGGTTTCAGAGTTAGAGATAAAGACGTGTGATGTCATAAATGGTATTATTACAGGAAGTAATAAATACAACAGTGAAATGATGAAAATGTTAAATATCAAAGCTTTAGTGAGGGATTAACAGTTCCTAGAGAGGCACATGCAAAGGTCTTGATTTATATATTGTATATTGTTATATATTGCTGTATTTATGACTTCCTGAGTCACACTAGATCGATAAGAAGAGGATGGATCACAGCCCCAACGTTCTCACCCAAGTTATTCAGCACTAGGAGACAACGTTTCTATGATGACACTAACCCATCCATCCTCTTTTTGTAAATCTAGGAATATACCACATAATGACATCACACATCTAAACTCTTTAACCCAATATAACTCTCAAACCAAGTTAGTTTGTATAGGGAGGTTTATTGTTTATATGAGCGCAATGATCAACTTTATTCCTTCATAAGCCTCTCAGACTCTCAAGTAGTCCACTTACCACCGGTAACCTTTTTGTTCAGTTTCAACAACAGCGTTTGACAGGACATCATTGTAGGGTTTTTCCATTAAAAGCCTTGAACTGTGAAAGATATCTCAATAACTGGTCTCAACGTATTGATGTGTGGGAGAAAGGTATTGCAACTAATTTGCATGGTTTTAATGTAGGTTAAATTACACTTATTTAGGATGAAATACACCAGTATTCAGATTAAAATGTTGCTGAGCTTCCATTCTATTTTCTAAACTGATCCTACTCTAACCTACAATTAACCTTCAAGCCAATAATGGCTCTGTGTTATAGGGCACGTCTTTGCATGTAGCCGATTGTGAATAACTGCCAGAGTAAACAATAAACATAAATACATGGAAAGGCAAATAGTACTATTTTCAGATTGAAAGCATTCGACTTCCATTAATTTAAGCTGTAGCCCTATTTTCAGAAATGTCGCCTAAAAGTACATGCCCAAGTAAATGGAAGATTGCTCCACTACAAGGTCAATTTGAATGTTCTGGATATCTAGGAACATCTATGGACCTCTGGGTATGTATTCCCAGTGTCAGAAATATTGTGTCTGTTACTAAGCTTGAGTAAATTGTGATGAAACAAAGGAGAATATAGATTATGATTTTTTTTGCATCTTTGCCGGTGAATAACACTGCATGTTAAAATTGTGCCGATTAAACAGAAGGATTTGTAGATACAGTAATAATTATAATCCATTTGAATTCTACATTCAAAATTGAATTATGGACTATAAATTACCTTATTATGGCCAAGTCATACATCTATGGATAGGGAAAAAGCTCCAATGGCAGTGTTACATCTGGATTTAGTCATTTCCTCGCGGTTTTACAATAAAAGAGAGATAGAATTCGCATTATTCCGATCAATTCTTATTTTTTCGGAAGCTTTTAAAAACATCGGTAAACAAACATAGTGCTGAAAATATACACTTTGACTGCTGTCTTGATAGGGTTAAGGTCTTTACTCTTGGCTACTTTTGAAAAAGACCCGCCAGTAAGTTTGTACTACAAATAGAGTTTACAATCATCTACAGACAAAAACCGTGTTTCTGTTTCTAAAGTTTACAATAATGAAAATACTAGACTAGAATTGCGGCAGCATGGGGCCTTTTTAATAGCTTTACATTGATGATTCTGGGAACAAAGCACATCTGGCTTTTTCAAACTATATTAAAGCTAACATGGAAATGACAGGATATTAGTGTAATCTTTTCAGAATGCTTGGCACACGGCACCAATTTCTGTCTGCAATCAATTTGCACAGCATTAACAGAGAGACTCATTATCCTCATTATCTGGTGTGCTAGTCCACAGTCACTGATCTTCCACAAGCTCACTCTCAGAAGATGCCCTCTGGCTGTCGGCAACAAGTGCTCAATATGTGGACATTTAACACCAATAGGAAACCGTTGGGATAAGTTACAATAGTGTGCACGTGTGTGTGCGTGCGTGCGCGTGTGGCGAATGCATGCATGCTCATCATGTGTAAGAAAGAGTTTGTACGTGCTCTCGTAAAACTTTACAGTGTGTGTCCGAGACTCTTCAAATGGACTACAGAGAAGCGTCTCCCCCAGGGCCCGGTCGTTCCTGAAGAATCAAGAGCGCTGCTTCCGTGTTCAGAACATGAGAGAAGCAGCACCACCACCACGCACATGTCGGCAGCGCATTGTGATGAACTAATATCACAGCCGCACGACCGAATGCAAAATCCTCTGTTAAAAACCTCTGTGTGTCTGACTCTGAACCCCTCTCTGGGAATGTTTACCGGGCAGTGGTTGGTGCGATCGTACACATCTGGTTGGGCAGCAGCCAGAGGTCATGAAAGGACGACTTGCACACCTGATGGAAGCTATAGCACTCTTAACACAGGCAGGCCTCAAAGGTCAACCTAAATTCATGGTCAGTGGTGGGTGGGTCAATGGAAATATGCAACCATATAGGAGGCCGGTAAAATCTACCAGCTATATCTACCATCGATGCGATCTTGGTGTAATGGTTGGAAGGCACATAAGTAGCCTGCTGTATGTATTGGGTACAGATGAGATCTGTGAGGCCGCTTGTCTGCATGGGCAGCTGCAGTGACAATGATAGATGGAGGTTTTTTGCTCCTGTAGATCTCTCACCCGCACGGGTTAACTAAACCTCAACTAGATATAGAACTCAAGAGAGACGAAGACAGCACAGCGTCGCCTCTGTCTCCCTCCTCTTGGTCCTGTTTATTGAATTATAGATCAGTACAACCGCTGCCTCTACCACCCCCCCCTTCCCCCTCCCCTCATCGTCGCTTAATTTGATCAGAGAATCTGCTGATGCAGTGAGTGTGCCCAGCTCATGTGAAACCAATTTAAGCTACACATAAAATTGGAGTGTCTCTCTCTCAGAGAGAGAGAGAGGGCGTGGTTCCTACCCATCTTTGCAGAGAAGAGACCCCCTCCCTTCCCCCCATCCCCCTTCAGATCTCAACAGAGAACAGCAGGTGAGGTGATCTGTGTGCAGGTGGCCTGGATGGATCTCAACTGCTGGTGGGGGACCAAGTCAAGTCTATGACAACGCTGTAACGGCTGCGTGTTGAGCGGTGTTCACAACCAGACATGAGAGAGACATTAGAAGACAAGCGTGGTTTCAACTCATGCTGACGAATATACTGTCGTAGCATCACCACCGCCGCCGCCGCCGCCGCCATTGTCTGGTTGCCATGGCAAAGGATAAACAGTACGGTGGTTGGAAAAGGTTTGAGACATGGTTACCGAGGACGTAACCGTGGCTCAGCACCCACAGTGTTGGCATGGTGAACCTCCAGCTCATTACCATGGCGATGGAACCACACAGCGCTGCCGCAGTGTTCATCCTCTGGTGGCCTCGCTTGCGTCCGTCAGCAGTGATGTTCTCACGAACGACAACACATTCAATCGGACAGTTTTAAATATGGAACAGGGGAGAGAGAGCGCCAGCGATCGCTACACAAAATGGAAGGAGTTAGCCTATATGTTCCAGTGTGAATTCTCTTTAGATAAAAGGCAGCTTTGATTTTAATCCCACTGAGCTGAGACCACGACGACACACGTCGGTCTACCGTAGATAAGAGCGGCAGCTGTCGCAGGCGAGGTAGAGTGACGCGAGGGGGGAATATAGCGCCACCATGGAACGGGGCACAGGGAAATGTCACCCCGAACCTGGGGCCAAATGACAGAGTGATAATATGAGATGTGGTGTTGATGTGGCAGAGGCCATGACTGAGGAGGGTTTGTTAACGCTCAGCTGGTATTCCGTGAATTCTCAACATTCCTTTAATTACACAAATTCCCGAGTATGAGCTGGCTGGACGTGACAGGAGACAGGTTCAAGTCCAACTCCCATTTCACTCAGCACTCTTGTTTCTCTTACTGCTATATCAGACATAGTTCTGCTGTTTTGATATGGCGCATTGAATAACATGTGAACGGCAAAGCAGCTATACACGAATAGTTCACATAGACTGTTTGTGACCTTCGATTGACTGTTCCATAAAGTTTCTATACTTTAATAGTTTCGCAAGGCGTGTTTCTTTAGAAACGCTAACATACAATATATATACATTTATATTTATATATATAAAAATGGTTCCCACCAAAGTGTCTTTCCCATCTCCCACGACCTGCCCCCCCCCCCCCCCCCCCATGCTAAATAAATATGGCAATGTTACTACATGAAGTCTATAACCTATACCGCGCATGCTCTCTCTCTCCAGCCCTTGCTCCACTAACACCACACCTCTCTCACAGTGAACTGGGGGGAGTTTCTAGAGAGCCATGCATGCGGCCAGTGCCAACGTAAACCCCGGCAGTGGTGAGTTGTTGTGTCTAGGGAAAGCCAATCCCCTCAGCACTGCACGGTGCAGGATACCTGTCAAACAGACAGCTCGCCATTCACTAAAAAGCTTTTAGAGAAAATGTCATGCTTGAGTGATGTATGTATGTGTGACGGTTGAGCCCCTGGCCTGCAGTAGCAGCGGAGTGGTTCATATTAGTGGTGGTTTGCATAATACAGTGCATAAACAGGGTTGGTCTGAAGAGAAAAAAGAAAATACAATTTCATATTTATAATTTATAATTTCGCAACATTTTCTTTCCCCTCACAGCTCACACAAGTAAAGTTACAACAGAAGCATGTATATATATATATATATATATATGCATGCACTATATGCATGCACTAACAGACCATTGATAATAGCCAAATTAAAATATTGGTAAAGTCAAAGTTTGATAAATGTATAAAGGGTTTGATATAAATGTAAACGCATAAATCTGAGCCAATCACGTGGCTTCGGGGGATAATTCTAAATTCATAAGCAAACAAACACGTAGATATCCAACTCAAGATACAGTAAATATCTGGATTAGAGACCATGGTCAGAAGACTATGTCAAATCAAGGAATCTTCAAGGAAAACATAAATCTTGTGTTTGAGTGAGTCATGTCACTTTCCTCCTTTGTGGGAAAAGGCCAAATAATGAGGTTTTCTGTATAGGCTGTCGTTGAGTATATAGAATATAATATATTATAGATGATTGATTAATGGGTCATATTAATTTTAAATTAGGTTCCTTCAGGACTTTCAAATAGCCATATGAACGAGCACAAGCTCTATACAATAGCACGAGCACAATGAAACCATACACGACTATACAGGCGGATTTTTTTTTTTTTTTTTATATTTATAATAAAACACAAGATACTTATGCCCTATATAAATATAAAATGTTCATTTTCGCCTGTAGCTCATGGTAGGTGTCTGACATACATGGGCCCAGACATGACCATCAAACAGGGCAGGGGGGTCTGGGCCTATATAACTGCACGAGCTACAGGCGAAAATGAACTGAATGAAACCAGGATTAGTTTAATACCTATTTACTTTTTAAAGCCACATATGGCATAAAAAGAAATGATGAAATAACCAAAAATAGGATTACTGTGGTATGCAGCCAAAGCTGAACTCATTACATTATATTGGAAAATGCCCCTTTACAGGTCAGATTTAGCTATAAAAGAATGACGAATATTAGTTAAAAAGTCTCGTTAACAAATACCTGCGCAGCACGAGAGGTGCCAGTGGTAGATGACTATAGACAAGGCTTCGGCGCATGCGCTGCAGTGTGTTCAATTTCAAGTTCACTGTACGACTAAACGAGTGCATATTTTTCTTCTTTTTTTTTTAACAACGCAACGGTTACTTTCATTTTCAAATGTCAAAATATGGTCGCTTTACTGCTGGAACATTAAGATACTTAGGCAATTATTGTTTCGGAGTGTTAGCTTATAGTAGGGACCCAAATCCAATTAGGCCTGCACTAACATAAGTCGATTCATGGCTGTATCATTTGAGCCTATAATAATAATAATAATAATAATAATAATAATAATAATAATAATAATAATAATAATAATAATAATAATAATAATAATAATAATAATAATAATAATAATAATAATGTGTAATAATGTATATAATAAGTGTGTGTGTGTGTATATATATATCATACAGCATTAGATCATCTTTATGGCTGTTGGGACTGTAAAGAGAATCAGTGATTGTGATTTATGGTCACGTGGGCCGTATACTGCATACACACGAGGACTATTCTATTAGGTCTATATATACAAGAAGATAATTTTAGGAAGTGGGGACGATAGCCTAAATGTTCTAATCATTTTATGACACCGTTCATATTGAATGCATCTTTTTAGGCACGACAGACGTAATTCTATACCACTAGTGAGAATACATGCAAGTTTCATTACATCTCATTCTTAGTTTAATTAATTTACGTTGTATGTAAGTTTTGGTCTACATCAATTTGTATAGCAACTACAACGTTAATAATAATAATAATAATAATAATAATAATAATAATAATAATAATAATAATAATAATAATAATAATAATAATAATAATAATAATAATAATAATAATAATAATAGTAGACTAATATACCCATTATTATCATCAGCATCATAATCTCATCATCGTCATTATAATAATAATAATTATTACAATAACAACAACAATAATAATAGGATTAATAATAATAACAACAACAACAACAACAACAACAACAACAATAATATATAAATTGTATTAGGCCACCAATTGCCTATGATTAATTTCGTTGCTATAATTAACGATTAAATTATGTAATTCAATAGCAAGAGACAAAAGCCTAACCTAAATTATCAAATAGCAAAGGGCCTTATTACAATTATGGCCTTTAGCTTAAACTATATAATGGCCAACTCTTAGGAGTGGGAAATCTTATGAACGTGAATATGAGACAAGTGATTTAATTAGGCTACCGATAGGCTTACCGCTTAAATTAAGCTTAACCTCGTTTCCTTAAAAGATGAGAGCCGTCCTAAGCTTATTTGCAGAAATAGCCCAGAAAAAGGCAAATTCGCCGTCATTAAGACCAAATTTAATTCATTCGACACCCAAGTAGCCTATTTCGATCGACGGCAAATAGCCTGCTGTAATTGATGTTTAGAGTCTGTTTATGAAGTTGCCGCAGATATGAATATACACAGATTACTTCATCAAAATAAACTGCAGTCCAAAACGCCATCATCATTTGATAACCTTTAGTTTATATGACAGTGATTCACTCTGCATTAGTCATTGTCCCAGTCAAACGATACTCAGTTGGCTATAGTGTTTAATCGGCCATTAAAAAATAGCCTATATACAGGACAACTATTTGTCGTTAAGTAAGTTATTGTGCCATATAGCCGATAACATTAACAACATGACCCGATGCGGGTTGATCCTGGGGACACCTTGCAGGTATAGCCGTATATATATATATATATAGATATAGGCCTGTATCCGCCGTGTGGCCTTTAAGTAAAACAAACAAGAAAACGAAAACGCTATCAAGTCGAAGTGGCTTCAGTCACAGAGGCGACTCTATATAACCTGCTATAGCCTATTCCAAATAGGCACCTATTGCAAGTGTGAGTGATGAGGAATATGCTATGCTGAATGTAATGTGAAGCAGCATCGTATATGTGCACATAACCATGAAATCGCACATATCAAAGCGGTCATATTCATCCCTATAATCACATCAATGTCATGTGTTGTGTCTCTCCCGCGCGTGTTGACCAAAGAGCGGTGCCCCCTCGTGGAGCCTGACCTCCCATTTCTGGTCCCTGCTGCATAATAGCGCCGGGCGAGCTCAGTGTGACGGCCTGTATACTGCACATCTATGGAGAGAGAGGGTCGGAGTGTTAGTTAGGTATAGGCATCCACTTGAGCAAGGCATCTTTGACTGTTACCCCGGCGAACCTTAAGGGGGCTTTTAGCATTTTGTTCAGTCTGCATGAGTCTCTGGAAAACATCGGATTCATTTTTTTAACCAATCCCAGATGCGGCGGTGTGTGAGTGTGAGTGTGTTTGTCAGTGCATGAGCATTTGGGAAGAATACTGCGTTTAGGAAAGAAGGGGGGGAAGGAAGAAGAAGAAGAAACGCTTGGATTTTTTTTTTGCTATCGAACTTTTCCGTGCAGTAGGTATGAACGCAGATACGTGCGTCTCATACTGCGATATGACATCCATGGATTCATATTATGGCACCTCTGCGGCGCAGCAGGGCCGGGACCACTCCTCGGTGAACCCGTTCAGGACATTCCAACCGAGTGAAACCAAATACAGCCCCACGTCGTTCCTGCCCGGTAAAGGACAGGCTTACGGCGAGAGGTCGCGGAGTCCTTTCCAGCAGGAGTGCCAGTCATTGGATGGCGCCGAGGAGGGCACCTTCAACAAATACCACCTCTTCATGCAGCGGCCGACTTGTAAAACTCCCCCCGAAGGCAACAAGCTGCACCAGGATAGCGGACACAACGGAGCGCTCATCCCCTGCTATGGTGAGTCCGCGGGAGGGGAGCTGACTGTGTGTCTGTGTGTCTGTGTGTCTGTGTGTCTGTGTGTCTGTGTGTCCGTGTGCTGCATGACCACCACCGGTATCAAACAGGTTGTTGTTGCAACGACCTTGACCGGTGCGTAAAGACGCGCGCGTTGATCTATAGGAAAAGCAACGGGACTTGTGTGAAAAGTTCAAGGAGAATCGTCCACTATACAATCCAGGTTCTGGAGGTCAATAATGCGCTTCATGTCTTTGTAAATATGATTGATTGATTGATTGAAAACTTTATTAACAGATTGCAGAAAATGCAGGTACAATACACACAATTATTAAGGGGATGCGAAAGACTTTCGTCTTGTTTACATCAGGGGTCCGGTCCCCCAGTTTCAATTCATCAGGACATATATGACATACATGGCATACAGATACTGCTACATCTATACATTTATGACATACCAGATTTGCAAATACAGTTCTATCGTTCTATTGTTGGCTGAAACCTATAATGTGCCTTTTTCTGTATGTGAATATGTGAATGTTATGTCCATCACTCAGGATGAATAACTATAGCATATACAGTATACTCTTCTTGGTTATATTTCTTATTCAAATACACACTCATACAGGTGGTCTGATTACGCATACGGAACAGACACAATGGCACCACATGCATGCACGCTCGCGCGCGCGCACACACACGCAAACACACACACACACAAACACACACACACACACACACACACACACACACACACACACGCAAACACACACACGCAAACACACGCACACACACGACACGTCACACACACACACACACACACACACACACACACACACACACACACCCACACACACACACACACACACACACACACACACACACACACACACACACGCATCGTTAAGACAAATATTATGGGGATGCAGTTTTGATATTTTATTAAAGATGTAGAAAAAATATCTTAAATATTTTAAACCCTATAACCTTCTTAGAATAGTCATTATTTGTACGTGGCAGTTTCGATATAAAATAAATAAATACATATATTATAGGGCCTATAGGACTAAAGAAAGTCTATAGGTTACATCATCAACAAACCTGCATGCATGCAGGCCTCACAGTGCACAGGCCATAGGCCAATAAATCAAAAGTCGGATACTGGCTAATTCCTAAAGTCAATAAAAGCCTGTCTGTAGACATACAGTCATTACATAAGACATGTGATAGAATGACATTCATTAAAAATATATATTTTACTGAATACCCTGTTTGCAGGCCAGCTTCAGATATTAGAACGATAAAATTGCTGCGCCTTTTGAAGCCATTAGGTTTTAAATAAAGAGAAGAAACACGCCGTTCATTGAACAAACGAAACCAACCTACTCATTGGCTAAACAATTAGATAAATACAGCAATAAAATGCATTAATAAAATATAATCTAGCAGATAGGCCTATATGGCACATTAGCCTATACGCAGAACTATAACCAATATAATTTAGACAAGAACCAATTTCCATAGTTATAAATATTCCAAGTCCAAAATATATACGTCAACATGGCATAATGAGCATGGCCTTCTAAACCTCTGATTTAACAGTTATATATCAGAGAGAGATGTGAACCTGTGCTAAACCTTAATTTTCATTATAGAAAATAGGCTGAAAAAGACATGGGGATGTTTAAAGTGCTGAGGCTTGGAAGTGTCAGAATTTAATTAGCTTGACATTGGGCAAAACGAACAAAAATACATGTATTACGTTGAATCGCGTGAAAGTAAACGATGAGCGTTAAGTGGTATATATGGATAAAACGGAACGATTCTGCACAGTGGAACCAATTACAGCAAGGCCTGCATTCGGATTGAGTAACAAGCCTGGTGCAGCAGCCATGCCCCTTTGCCAAAGTACACCCATAAAGTGCAAAGTAAACTACTTTCCTTTGAAACAATAGGAGTCAGACCCTTTATTTTTAGGGATAAACATTTTCACATTTTAAGTGTGTCTTTTTGTGTGGAAGCTAAAGCCATACCTCTGGCAGACCTGTGCACCCCTGCACTGAACTGAGCTGGCTTGGCAACTGCAATGACAGAACCATTTAAACCATCATTAAATATAACATGTCTCCCTCGAGGAGGGCTCTGCAGTGTTGTTATTTAAAATGTTGCAGCCAGATGAATGCAGCCATAGCTCTGGGGAGTATGAGTTGGGGTCTGGCCAAAGCCTCAGGCGTCAACAGGCTTGTGTTGTTATGTGTGGTCCTCATTGGGGGATATATCTTGCTCAATTCTATAATGCTTTATCTCCATCAGCACAACAAAAACTGTCATCTTAAAACCAAAGGGACTTTTCTGTGTGGCAACTTCAACCAGATCATGTCACAACGTTTCACATGGAAACACGCAGCGCCTGCTTGTGTCCATGTGACATTTTCCCAGGACATTAAAATGCTAAATGCTGCAACTTATTGGTACACAAGGCCGAAGATTCAAAGAAAACCCGGCTGACGCTCTATAGGTTGACAGTCGGTATGAATCCTCCTATTCATGAACACAAGAAACACAGGTCAAATTATTTGATGCAAAATTGAATTATCTTTCAAATTGTAGAATGCTTGTTGGCACAAGTGCTCTGCTGCATGCTAGTCACACCCCATACTGTATGTATGGCTCCAGATGAGAACACTTATTTCCTTTTGATCCATTTAATGGAGTATATTTTCTCTCTCTCAACAAGTGTTGTGACAATTTGTTTTTTTATTGTGGTGTAACATTAATAAAATGAACGTGTTTTGCAAGTCAAACATATTATTGGCTCAATATTATTACCACCATTTTACTTGAAGATAATACTTGAACGCAGAACAGTTATTTTCATTGTTTTTAGGATAGTCATGCAACATGAGAGAGAGAGAGAGAGAGATAGAGAGAGAGAGAGAGAGAGAGAGAGAGAGAGAGAGAGAGAGAGAGAGAGAGAGAGAGAGAGAGAGAGAGAGAGAGAGAGAGAGAGAGAGAGAGAGAGAGAGAGAGAGAGAGAGAGAGAACAAAACCTACTATATATCCAGCCGCATCAGTGCCACTTCCACGCACCTCTAGTGTCTCAGATGAGACCTCCGCTCTGGGCCTGTGTTTGCCTGAGGCTGTCCTGTTCACCGTGATGGTCCTGGGGATGACGCAGGGCCTCTACCTGACCACACAGCGATGAATGAAATCAAACCAGTGGAACTGATCGAGGGCCTAGGAGTCTACAGGAATGCAGGTCAGCCCTGCGGGAGAGCTCCACATTAATCTAAGGCAGATGTGCACGACTGGCTCCTATAGTTATTATTCATACTCCCCAAACACAAGCCCTCCAAAGCCACGCCGAGTCCCTGAGATGACAAAGTAGGACTGGTTTACATAACCCCAGTCTCACCAATACCTTGTGTAAATAAACCACCGGTCAGAAATGAATATCCAGTTTGGGGCGACGCTTTTGAGAGATCCGGGGAGAAATTAGTTCGCCTTTCTGGGACCGTTACACACGTGTGAGAATCCAGTGTTTACACGCATCCTTCTTGGTATTTTGTGGCTCAGAGAGGTATTTATCGTTGTTTAGAGCTATTTCAGTTTTTGGCTTTGACACAAATTGGGTGAAGTCTGGGACAACGTGTCATACCTCGTTGAGCTAAATTCCTCACAGTCGTTGAAGTAACAGTTTGAAAATATCATGGCAAGTTGATTCCGAAAGTTGAGTCTCGAGGGATAATAACTAGGGGAACATGTGTGAAATAGAGACCAGACTACCCCCGATGTGACAGGAAACTCACTAGGCCTCGCTAGGCTTGATGCTGGAGCCTGGGGCTCTAGTGCTGCTGCTGCACCGGCCTGGTGCCTCATCATGCTGGGGACACAGACAGCGGCCTGGTGCCTCATCTGCTGTGGACACAGACAGCGGCCTGGTGCCCCATCTGCTGTGGACACAGACACTGGCCGTGGCCAACTGCTGCTGACTGCTGACCTTGTCCTATGACAGACAAAACACATTCTTAAAATAAATTACAATTGCAATTTAGAATGTGGGGAAATAAGAGTCGCTCTGACTTAACATAATTGCAATACTTTAGTAAGACTGTTATAAGCCTTTAGATAAATAAATACATGAATCTGAGAGTGGAATTACCTGGCGTGCATGCTGTTATTGGAAAAACATATTTCTCAAGATGCGAGCGAAAACCAAAAGAAAAATCTTGGCTTTGTTTTAAAGGAATCCTGTCAAAATATTGTATTCTTAAGAGTGTGTATAAAGGCGTAGGAAAGTGATGTCACAGAATATGTATGTGGTGATGACTAACACGTTGTGTAGATGCTCGCAATGAGGAAAATCTCAGAATAACACCTGTAATCCTGCCAATGTGTGTAATAGATCCAGAATACGATGGAATTTATGATGTGAATCCCATAAAAAATAAATAATAATAATAATAACTTGCTTGAATGCTTGACTTGTAGGCTAAAGTGTCCACATAGGCGCATCAGCATGACCAGAACTATGTACAGGGATGCAATAGATGCAGCAATTGAACCCTACTGAAGAACCACATAACTCTGTTTTGAATTTTTTTGGGACAGCCCATGTATTCTTTCTAGTCAATTCGTGTGACTTAAAGTGGGAATGTGATAAGATATCACCAGAAAGTACTCAACCTCTATTGTCATTAACTATGAATGAACACAACACTCTAACTTACCATCTCTGGATAATAACGTTTGAAAACATTAATAGGGTTATTCTGGGGTATAGAGGTTAACATGGTCTGTGTCAATGGAAATAAAAGCGTATGGAAGATTTGGACCCTGCGGTGGTGAGAGGTAACTGCACTGTGTTTAGACATGCATGGCATATAAGAAAGAAAGATAAACAAAAAAGATGTTTCTTCAAGAAAAGGTAACTTTGGGCATTGTTTTACATTTGTGTCGTTCACATTTTACAAGTGCATAAGTGAATGGCTTTCTTATAAGTCACAGAGACTCGTGGACCCCTTTCATTGATTGATTGAAAACTTTATTAACAGATTGCAGAATGGGTACAATACAGTACAGCTCAATACACACAATTGTTAAGGGGATGCAGACCAGAGAAAGACTTTCGTCTTGTTTACATCGGGGTCCCCCATTTTCAATTCATCAGGACATATATGACATACATGACATACAGATAGTCAGTACTGCTACATCTATACATTTATGACATACCAGATAAATAAATATATTCATCATATATTCACCCCCCCCCTCTCTCTCTAATGTGCACCTCTCTCTCTCTAATGTTCACCACTCTTTTTCTCTCTCTCTCTCTCTCTCTCTCTCTCTCTCTCTCTCTCTCTCTCTCTCTCTCTCTCTCTCTCTCTCTCTCTCTCAGGTTCACCTCTCTCTCTCTCTCTCTCTCTCTCTCTCTCTCTCTCTCTCTCTCTCTCTGTCTCTCTCTCAGGTTCACCTCTCTCTCTCTGTCTCTCCCTCTCTTGTTCATCTAGCATAGTATTGCCTTTCTCCCATTCTGTATCTGTTTCTCCACCATCTCACCCTGCTGTGTGCCAGGGGAGCAGCCTATAGACTGGTGTGAGAGAGAGAGAGATTTGACCCGTACTTCCTGCCATCTCTCTTCCATAAGATATAGACCCCCCCCCCCCACCCCCCCACCACCACCTACTGCATGGAGGCCAGAAAGTGAAACGATTTGGAAATCTTAACCAGGTGTCATTTTGATCTCTGCCTTTGGTTTTAACGCATGGCTCTCAGTCGGAATCCTTTCTCCCCTTCCCTCCTTTTACTGTCAGTGGAGTAGATCCAAGCCGTTTCACAGCTCTCTCTTACACATTGAAGCCAGCCCTCAATGGGTTCTCGTGTGTAAATAAAGGCACCATATAAGCAGCGTGCACACAAAAACTGAACAGGTCACAGCCCGGCCATTACTGTACAGAATAGAGGGGGAAGGTACAGCTTATCACCATGGTAAGTAACTGAAATATCAATATCTTTAAAGGTAGAATAAGCCAACCAAGACAGTCACTGGAAGAAACCTAGTGTGTGTGTTTGTGTGTGTGTGTGTGTGTGTGTGTGTGTGATAATATTTTACTTACCATTTTAACAACACGATTAACGCTTTATCATCACACTTTGAGCAGAGGGATGTATAGCTCAGCTTGGATATAGAATAATTAGAATGAGCTAGCTCAAATACTGTACATTAAGATGCATCGGTACAATATGTTCTTTTTCAATATACTTACCTGCTGTACCTTTGTAATTTGTCAATTTGACATCACCTGACCCCTGCAGTGTGTATTCATTTACCAGAGGTGTGTGCCCCTCCACCCCTTTATCCATAATTGCTAGCAGACATATTTACATTAAAACCATTTAAAAAAGAAATCCCAGAAATTCATAATCTTGTTTAGTACACTGTCGTTTTTATGTATGTTGTAAGTATGACTTTCAGTGGCTGTTACACCAGACCAAAATTGTATATATACACACACACACACACACACATATATATATATATATCCATATAGAAACGACACATGATGTCTCATTACAAGAACAGCCAAAGTTGGTGGTTGACCTGCTCAGGAAGTCACTCTGTGGTTGTAGGCTATACTGAAAACTATTCATGTTATACCAAAGGGAAATATGACTGTAAATACAGTTTTGAGGTAGACTTGCAATTTAACTTAATTTCCGGGAAACTTTAGACTCTTATTTTACTCCACTAAATAAAAAAAGGGAAATGTTATACACTTTACTTCATGACATTATTCAAAGAACCTGCATTTATAGTTACATAAGTGAAATAAATATCACAAAATAGATCATAAAGACAATTTATGATGAACAACTTCCAAGTGAGAATAACTAGGCCATCGCCCCCTGCAGGCTAACCTGTAGAGGTTAATGCTTTGAAGCTGGAACATTTCCTAGGACTGGCATGAGGCCAGGGGCAGAAAGTATAATACTTTTACTCAAGTAAAGTCATTTAAGGTATTTATTTATTATAACTTTTTTTCGTATTATTATTATTATGTTTTTTTGTACTTTACTTCAGAATGTAAATTCTTTTAGGGGATTTTATACTTTTACTCCAAATTTCAAAGCAAATATCCTACTTTTTACTCATTTATCTATAACACATGCAAGCACTAATATAAGGGTTTTGCATGAATATATGCAATAAATGAATGAGGATTTTGCACTTTTTAACTTTAAGCCAGCCAAATGAAAGAGGAAACCATTAGGGGAACCAACTCCTTTAGCGTGACCACAGAGGTGAATGCATCCAAGATGGAACTTTGTACTGAAATCCGATGACATAATACTGAAGTACCTTTACTCAAGTAGAACTTTGCATGGAGCACTAGTTTATCAGGGTATTCTTTTTACTTTCACTAAACGATGCACTAACTAAGATTTTTGATTATTTCAAACGAGGACCCTGTAGACTAGACTCAACCATTATGTGAAATGAGTCATTTTTTAGTGGGTTGAGTCTACAGGGTCCTCATTGCCGTGTCAGCGACTCAACGCTGTGTGTGGTTGAATCTACGCTGTCCTCATTTCACATCATCGTAAATCTTAGTTAGTGCATCTCTCAGGAGAGCATTTGTTTACCCCTTCCACCACTTCACAGGGCATGCTATTGATATTTGATATATATACGATATTTGCTTTTCAACATTTGCTTTTCATACGTATTTTACCATCTTGAACGGAGGACTTTTACCAGAGTGCTACTCTAACCGGGTACTTCCTCTCTTAGAGGACTTGAGTGGCACCTCTTCCTCCACTGTCGTTTTCAACGTGCATGAATGAATGAATGAATGAAAACTTTATTTAACAGATTGCAGAATGGGTACAATACAGTACGGCTCAATACATACAATTGTTAAGGGGATGCAGACCTGAGAAAGACGTTTGTCTTGTTTCCATCAGGGTCCCCCATTTTCAATTCATATAGTAACGTACATACAACATAAAGTAATGACGACGACTTCAGTACTTTCTGTGCTCTTTGGTACGGCATTAACCCCTCGCCGGAGTAGGCACTGTCACGACAGTAGTGAGGTCATGCGTGTGTGTGTCAATTTATCAGGAGCTGAGGTTGAACAGAACCGCTCTCAGTTTTAGGGGATTTTTTTTAGGGGATTTTATACTTTTACTCCAAATTTCAAAGCAAATATCCTACTTTTTACTCATTTATCTATAACACATGCAAGCACTAATATAAGGGTTTTGCATGAATATATGCAATAAATGAATGAGGATTTTGCACTTTTTAACTTTAAGCCAGCCAAATGAAAGAGGAAACCATTAGGGGAACCAACTCCTTTAGCGTGACCACAGAGGTGAATGCATCCAAGATGGAACTTTGTACTGAAATCCGATGACATAATACTGAAGTACCTTTACTCAAGTAGAACTTTGCATGGAGCACTAGTTTATCAGGGTATTCTTTTTACTTTCACTAAACGATGCACTAACTAAGATTTTTGATTATTTCAAACGAGGACCCTGTAGACTAGACTCAACCATTATGTGAAATGAGTCATTTTTTAGTGGGTTGAGTCTACAGGGTCCTCATTGCCGTGTCAGCGACTCAACGCTGTGTGTGGTTGAATCTACGCTGTCCTCATTTCACATCATCGTAAATCTTAGTTAGTGCATCTCTCAGGAGAGCATTTGTTTACCCCTTCCACCACTTCACAGGGCATGCTATTGATATTTGATATATATACGATATTTGCTTTTCAACATTTGCTTTTCATACGTATTTTACCATCTTGAACGGAGGACTTTTACCAGAGTGCTACTCTAACCGGGTACTTCCTCTCTTAGAGGACTTGAGTGGCACCTCTTCCTCCACTGTCGTTTTCAACGTGCATGAATGAATGAATGAATGAAAACTTTATTTAACAGATTGCAGAATGGGTACAATACAGTACGGCTCAATACATACAATTGTTAAGGGGATGCAGACCTGAGAAAGACGTTTGTCTTGTTTCCATCAGGGTCCCCCATTTTCAATTCATATAGTAACGTACATACAACATAAAGTAATGACGACGACTTCAGTACTTTCTGTGCTCTTTGGTACGGCATTAACCCCTCGCCGGAGTAGGCACTGTCACGACAGTAGTGAGGTCATGCGTGTGTGTGTCAATTTATCAGGAGCTGAGGTTGAACAGAACCGCTCTCAGTTTTCCCACGGAATCTGCATTCCAGCGCGAGCCGCTGGCATTGATCTCTCCTCAGGAACATCTGGGAGCCTCCCCTTCCACTCAGGGAACCACAGTGAGCCTCCGCTCTCCGCCGGCCTGCCTGCCCGCCTGCCCGCCTGCCTGCCTGCCTGCCTGCCTGCCTGCCTGCCTGCCTGCCTGCCTGCCCGCCTGCCCGCCTGCCTGCCCGCGTGTCTGCCTGCCCGGCCCGCCTGCCTGCAGCTTCACCTGGACGCATATATTATGAAAATAGAACGGGGGGCCAAAAGCACATCGGCCTATCGGCCATGAATACACAATCAGTCACCTGTTACCGAAGAAAGCCAATGAGATGTCCTCATTTGTTTGGCTGTGCCCGTCTGGAATGCCGTTGTGGCAGAGCCCCCCCCCCCCCCCCCCCCCCCCCCCAGAGAGAGGGGCGAGGTGGTGGTGGGGTTCTCTGCCACAGCTCTGAGCCTTTTGGAAAGAAACATTTTTAGAGAGTTCTGTTTAAAAGCATTCCCTTCCCTATTTAGTGTTTGGTCATTAACCCTTCCCCAGGTTACTAATTTATAGTGTTTCTTTTATTTGCCTTCACTTGACCCTCCCCGTCCCATTCCATAAAAACAGAGCGGCTGCCCTGCTGCTTTACAACCAGTTAAATTACACTTTGATGTCTCCTCTCTGCTTTCAACAGTGATTAAATTGCTGACCCTAGTAAACATCTGACCTGGACTAAGTGAAGAGGCCTGTTGCTTGACACAGAATTACTTGAGAAATTAGCAATATCAGCCGGCAACGCGCGCTCTCTCTCTCTCTTTCTCTCTGTGTCTGTGTGAATGTGTGAATGTGTGTATGTGTGTATGTGTGTATGTGTGTATGTGTGTAGATGAGTGTTGAAGTGAAACTAGAGGCAATAACACATTCCTCGAAATGCCAAAGAACTGGAGCCAATGCGATGGAATCTTGGCTCCCGACAGAAAGTAGTATGTGATGGCTGTGTTCTCAGGAACCCCACGCAGAAGAGACAGCTCAGCATGAGGGAAGAGTGGGAGATATTTGTGGCAAAAGATCTTTGGGTGCTTAAAGGGGTACTTCGCTGAAAAACAACGCAGATTTATTTCTCACATAATCTCACACACATCCAAAGATTCTAATCAATTTAGCACACGATACATTTTATCGAGAGTAAATTAGTTTGAATGTGTCCACCAGTGATGTCATTGAATGATTGTGTTCTGTTAATTACAGCACCATGAAATGAGCTGAAAAAAGAACAATACCATGTCTTATAGGGACTGAGTTAATGTCCCCGATGACGTCACTTGTGGCCATATTCAAACTAATTTACTCTCAATAACTGTCACACTAAATGAATGTGTGCAAAACTGTTTTAGAGTTTTTGGATGTGTGTGAGATTCTGTGCAAAATAAATCAGCATTGTTTCTTTTTTGCGGTGAAATGCTTCTTTAACACGATTGCAATGCAAATGTTGTCCGTTTAGGTCAGTAGAAGGCAGAGGACCGTGGCCGCCCCACCCTCAAACCGTCCCCAAAACCGCCTTCGCCCAGCTGGGCCCCTCGCCTTTGCTATTCAGGATGTGCCTTGCTGAGGGACATAGCTGCATTCTCTCTCACAGATGCAGATGCCAAGCCGGAACCTGTGGTTGACCTGTCCTCCTCCTTAACGGCGTGGCCATCCAGCTGCCCAGGGCTAGAGTGAAAATATTGCACTGGGCTTTAGAATAGGAGGCCAAAGCAGGGGATGATGATGTCAGACCATCTGCCTGAGTGGAGACTGTGAGGGGGTCTGACAGGTGGGCCTGAGCGCTATGAGGTCATGAACCCCAGCTGGGTGAGCGGTGCTGTTCCATTAGTGTCCCAGCCAGGCCAGGTCTGAGCCAGGGGGGTGTGGGGGGGTTGGGGGTGTTGTAGTGGAGAGGGATGACTATTGACATCTCAATGTGGGACGTGTTAGCCAGAGGCTCACTAATCCACGAAAACAAACATGCACGTAGGACGGCCACCGCCTAGCTTCATCAGTCCAAAACTATTCAGTCATCTTACTTACCCAAACAGCCTGGCTCAGAGAGACACCAGTGCCACGGAAAGGGCTTCTGCCCTCTCTTCTCGGACCCCTCGGGTATCCAAGAGTGACAGGATGCAATTACCGACATTACTCTCACCTAAAAGTAAAGTGACAAAGGAAAATACATGCCCCCCATTAGCGGACAGTATTTACTGAATCACGCGAGGCTATTTCACCCTGAAACAAATCTTGTTGGACCAAGTCCACGTGAGTCCCTGGCAGTTCATGGTGAGGAAACCATTATACCCCGGTTCCTGACCAACATGGTCAGAGCCCAGGATGGGGGGCACAGAGTGCCCAACATTTAGGAAAGGCAAACAGAGAGGCTGACAGAGAGGCTGACAGAGTGCGCTGTTCTACTGGGCACCCAACCAGAGCCCTTCAGCTTATTTATTCACCCAGCTGCTTGTTTATTGAAGGAGAAGGCTCAGCTTTATTCGTCTCCCGAAAAGGAAACAAAAAAACAACACGCTGACAGGAACAGAGCGCGGTCTGTCACAGAGTGGAGGCTCTCGAAATTGAAGGTGACAAACACAATGTTGTTTACATCTGCGCAGCGAGGCACCGCGGTGGTGTGGTCGCGCCGGTACACAAGGCCCACCATACATGGCTCAGTTATGGAGCAAGCTTTGTGAGGTTCCGATTTCAGATGGCGTGATTGGGAAACGCGAGGCGGAGGGCAGCTATGGGGAGCGGGGCGGAGGGCAGCTATGGGGGAAGCGGGGCTTGAGGGTCGTGTCACGAGTCACACCAATGTGTAGTGACATACCTTTCAAACAGAGGAGCACATTTCTTCTCTGTGCAACCTTTAGACCTGCTGCACAGAGACACGGCCTTTGAACCTTCGAAATAAAACATTACAGAGGTGATGTAAGCTTTAAGTGAATGTCGTTTTTTGTGCGGCTGCTGGAAAGTGATGGTGTGCAGATGCATTTTGCGGTTTGAGCGCCGAAGTGAATTTTAGGTGGCCTCATTCACAGAGGGCAATGCTTATTTAGAAGAAGGAAATATTGCTCCGTTACAGATTCTGAAGATAGAATAATAACATGAGCATATCACTTACAGGCTATTACTGAATATCGGTTTATTTTCATTCTTTATCAAATTTGTTAAGAAATTGGCCATAATTAGTAGCTTGAAAGCAAAGTACCGATTACAGTCATGCTAGTACACGCTAATTGAGTGATAAGTAAAAGGGGTTGATTGTTTTTTTCCATGGGAAAATCGTTGGAAAGATCAAGTTAAACGGAAACGAAAATTGCCAAATTGTATTCTCTTCATAACCACGATGTAATAACAAATCTAACAACCAGCCTGTTAAATTAAAACACTGAGAACTGTTTTACAATCTCACATCATCCCAGACAATAAAAGCTATAAAATATATGCTTGTTCTCATACCCCCCTCCTCTCTCTCTTTCTCCCTCCCTCCCTCCCTCCCTCCCTCCCTCCCTCCCTCCCTCCCTCACTCCAGCCAAAGACAACGGAGGCCTGACAGAGTCCGAGTTACCACCCAACGGCGACCCTCCCGGGATGGAAGGCAGCTACCTGAACCTGAAGGAGGCGGGCGTGAAGGGCCCGTCGGAGCGGCCTGGCTCCGACCTCTCCAGCCCGCTGGACAAGAGCGAGGCGGAGAGCAACAAGGGGAAGAAGAGGCGGAACCGCACCACGTTCACCAGCTACCAGCTGGAGGAGCTGGAGAAGGTCTTCCAGAAGACGCACTACCCGGACGTGTACGCCCGCGAGCAGCTGGCGCTGAGAACGGACCTCACGGAGGCCCGCGTACAGGTGAGCATGCGGCGTGACGACACCCGGTTCAAAGAGACAAGGAGATCTTTGGCACAACCTGTACCTACGAGCGAGATGGGCTGTATGCTCAGAGGTCCTGGTGTGCAGCCCGTACCGTATGGCGTGAAACGCGGTACCCACTCGTCTCACGTCACAGTTGTTAGTCGATGCAGCCCTTGACTTCCTCGGTGTACGGAGCTGACGTGAGACATGTGTCCTCCATGTTTGCATGTCAACATCCACTGAGGGGATGGAGGAGAGAGAGCGCTGAGAGAGTTGGGGGGCTGCTGGCATAGTGACAGAGAGTGTTCCGTACAGCAGACAGCGGGGCGCATTGTTCTCTCCCTCCTCTCTTTCCGTCTGCCAGTTTCTGATCAGAGCGGGATGGGTGGGACTAGGGGAATACTCTGCTCTTAGTCCTTTACATGCTGCAGACTCTGCTGAGGAGGTCAGAGGCCAAGGCCACACCTCCCCCCTCCCCCAGCCCCCTTCAACCCAACTACCACGTTCAAAATACTTCACTATATAAAACAGGAGAGAGAGGGAGGTAGGAGGCACAGGAAAAAAAAGAGAAGTCATCAAAGCTATTTGGCCAGGGAATAAAAAACACTTTGAGATGCCAGTTTCAATTTCCAAGGGCAGTCTGAGACATAGTCAGGGACAGAGAAACCTGGGCCTGGTCTTGCGGTGCGTTACAGTAAAATAAGAGCATTCATGTTGCATTCACACAGACCCATCTATCCCCCAGACGAATATAATTAACTCCCTCGTCTGTCAGGCACACAGCAGACTCTGTTGAGTCACCGCGAGGTTTGACCCGGAGTTCTAAAAAATCATACCCCTAAATGCACGCACGCAATCAAGACTTAAACCCCACAATTTCATGTGAAGGTCCGTCAATGACAAAGTCCAGGGATATCCAATTGGAGAACAGTACGAGGGCACAGACATTTTCGCGTAAAACCATCGTTGAATCCTTTTCATCTCGGAAACAACAACAAGCGAGATCCAACGCCCAGATGTTTTTTTTTGCCAAAATAGCAGTCAGTGTCAAGGTCCTCCAATTTCATCCGCAATTTGATGATGAACGTCTTTACGAAAAATCTTCTGTAGTTTTACTACAATCACATTGGTGACTTCCTCCCGATGCTAGTTTTATTTAGTACAATTAGCTCTCGACCTCGGACTTGAACTTCCCCGGCGCTGCCAGCTCCGTCTGAGTGACTGCTGAGGCAGCCTATCAATCCTGGTAGTCCTGGATGACAGAGATGAGGTGAGACGGCTAGACTTCAAAGCCGCGTTTGGAGTTCTGCTCTCTGCCCTCCCTCTCTCTCCCTCCCTTTCCCTCTCTCCCCCTCTCTGGCTCTGGAGCATAAATAAAGCTCTTTAATGGCTCCGTAAGCTGCCTTTTGCTGTCAACGTCTTTAGCAATTACTGCATCACCAGCGAGCACTTTGAGCTCCAAGAGCTCTGAACCACCTTCTTCGCAGATGTCTGCTGGATAAAATAAACAGGGATAGTAAATGGTTGCAGTTGGGTCGACTAGCAGGCTGTCTCTGCTCCCTGTGTGAGAACTAGGTTAATGTCCCCCCGCCGCATATATGGGACACTACGCACAGTGTCGCTCATGACGACTCTAGTAAAAATTACTCTCCATGTTGTAATTATAGCGGTCTGCGTGGCGATATTGCTAAGTCTTCCCTCGCTGCGAGGCTGCTTATGAGTTCCTAGCGGTTGGGGAATAGGAGACATGGCGCAGGACACATCTGACTTCATAATGTTCCCTCAATGATCTCTCCTCCAAACTATTTGGCCTGCGTCTCCGTCCCACTGCCGTTCAAAGGCAGCGCTTGCGTACAGTGTGCCCTCAGTGTAACATGACACACTAAGTACCCCAGAAACGCAAGGAACGGGACACATGTGTGCAGGCAATTGTTTGCTTGTTTATGAGAAGTGAGTTTGGCCTAATGAGTGTGAGAGTGAGGCAAAGTATATAAAAAAAAGGTGCCCTCGTTTATGTCTGACTTTTAAAAATGGATTTATAACATTGTGTGTATACGTGTTTGTGTGTGTGTGTGTGTGTGTGTGTGTGTGTGTGTGTGTGTTTTGGTGTGTAGTTGGTCCACTGCAGTCTGCGCGCCTCTGAAAGGTCAGAGGGGTTAGCTGCGGAAAGCCAAGGGCTTAGGCGTCAGGAAATTAAACATGAAATGAAAACAAGCTCCAGTTTGAACATTCTCCCATCTCACTTTCCAATATCCCCACTTCCCCTCTCTGACTTAAAAGGGAGGAGAAAGAGACAGAGACGGGGGTGGGGTGGGCGGTGGGGGCTGGTCGAGGCGCTGGAGGAGACAGAGAAAGGAGGCTGGGCTTGGACAGGGGAGGGGAGTACAACAATACTACAGACAGAGAGAGAGAGAGAGAGAGAGAGCATAACGCTATATCTCGCTCTATGAGAGCCATTTGGTCATTTGAAAAAATCCCTGAATTTTGCCGCATTTTGATGCTACCAATATGACAAATCACAGATCGGATCACTTAAATTAAATTTCACACCTTAGGGATTCAGCGGCACACTCTTATCTTCAGTGACTGACGAGAAGCGCAAAAGTGGAACAAGCTCAAATTCTGTTGTAATAATAATAATAATAATAATAATAATAATAAATAATTCATTTAATTTATAGAGCGCTTCTCAGTAACCCGAAGTCGCTGAATGTATCACATTTACATTTAGATAAATATGCTTTACTCTCCTAAAGCCGATGATGGGCTTTTGTGTGATAGCAATTGTGTTTTGAGAGACTACAGCATTGTTATGAGCCAAGATTACTCAAACGAAACCAGAGGAAGGACTTGACAAGCGTTAAACAATAATAGACCTCAAATCCTCCCGGGGTACATAACATCGACTCTCAAGCCCTTCCAAACACATGATATAATTCAGAAGGTCAACCACCCCTCACCTTGACATTGGGGGTTCAGCCACAAGCAAGCTATCAGCTTACCACTTTGCAAGGGTGAGCTGTCCTCTCATCCCGCCAGCTGACTTGAGGAATGTCGGAGTCAGGAGACATCTCTTTACGCCAACATCCCTCTCTTTAAACGCCCCCGGGACATCTACTGTAGGTGTATGTCTCTGGGGCAACCATATAAGGTCACTTTCTTAATGTACAATGGCTAGCGGCTTTAGTCGCTTTTATCAGGGGACAGTTTGTGTGCACTTGGCTGGCTTTGTCTCATGTGTTAGGAATCCACCTCAGCTCCTCAGTACAACTATGGGATAACAGCAGACGCACACTATACAGTATTTCTTTATGTCTGTGTGAATTGTGTGTGTGTGTGTGTGTGTGTGTGTGTGTGTAAGTGTGTATGTGTGAGTGATAGGGGCATATATGTATGTGTGTGTACGCACGCATGTGCATATACGTGAGAGAGAGAGAGAGAGAGAGAGACACAGATGAGAGAGGGTGGGATTTGAAGAGGTTGAGTTGGGGGAAATTGCATGTCAGGGACTGTGAAAACCGCAAGCTGATTAGGTCGGGAATCATCCCACAATCCAAGTTCAAACCCCTGTGTCGACGCTGGGCTGCTCACTCGCTCTTTGAAGAAGTCTCCCCTTCCCCTCGGAGGATGAGATTCAGACAACCAATAAATAAATATAGATAAACACGCAGAGGCTCTGCCTTGCCGCTCTGATTTCCTATTCTCCAGTTTGGAGACGTGACACCAAACTGGCACGGCTGAAGTCTTAACGGGGGAACAATGGCCAAATTATGAATTCCAATGTGTTATTTATTTCCACGGCCTTGGGAAACTCTGTCAATATTTTCAAACATGCTCTCTCCCCAAGCCTAGAAACCGGAGAAACAAAATTCTAATTTGTGATGTCATCAGGTATAAAGTCTGGGGATGCTCCGTTGACAATGATTGGGAGAGACTTACTTTGTGGACCCACACAGAGCTTTATTATTTATTTCCGAGCTTTATTCTATAGTAGTGTTCTCAGTTATATTATTTTTTTATCCACTTTTTCTCCTCTTTTTTTAAAAACTTCTCCCATCCCAATTCCGTTGTGCCAATTCTCCACTCCCCTGTCTTGAACATTGCTTGCATATGCCCCCCACTGGCCGGTTGTAGGGAGGATAGAAGCCTCGCATCACGTGTCCCCTCCGATACACGAGGAGGCAGCCTGTCACATCTTTTCACCTGCCAGCGCGGACTCTCATTGGCGAGGTGTAACGTGTGGGAGGCTCACACTACCCCCGCCATTTCCTGTCTCTGCTGTGCAGGCGTCCCCAACCGACCTGTAGGAGTCGCTGTCCACAACGTCCAGATTACCACCCATCGACTTCCACCCCCTAACTCTGCCAATTGAGTTAGTATGACGGCTGGCCCAAGCCGGAGGCAACGCCGACAGCCGGAGTCGAACCCGGTGTCTCTTGCGTTGGTGACGAGCGCAATGTCCGCTGCGCCACCCAGCCGCCTAGTTTTCTCAGTTCTGAAACATAAAATGTACAATCACAACATTCCCCCATCTTTCTACGGGGCAGCTTCAGACGTTATGCCCTCCATGTCAAAAGTATCACTACTGCCTCTACACAATTTATTCAGCTTATCTGTGTGTATACATTATAAAGATTAAGATATTATGATTAAGTAATTCCTTTATTGATCCCCTTGGGGAAATTCAGGCATCATAGCAGCATGGGGGGTAACAAGTGTAATGTATTATTGAATCATTCAGTCGTCAACCTGCGGCTCCGGAGCCGCATGCGGCTCTTTAGGCAATCAGCTGCGGCTCCCTGTTCCCTGTTCTCTTATTTTGGAGATCGATGTCATACTGTGACACTGAAATGAAAACATATTTCATCAACTAAAATATTTAGTCAACAAAAATATTTCACCAACTAAAATATACAGTACGTCACACCCCCCGTCTGCAAGTGGCTAATCTTGAGTTTCCGACCCCCCAGTAAGCTAACCATGGATAAATCCAAAAAAAGGAAAGTCTGAGGAAAATAGAGGGTTTAATTCAGCATGGACAGATTAATTTGCTTTCACGACTAACGATGCAGGCTTACCTGTATGCCTGATATGTGGTGTGAAATTTGCGAACAACGAAAAATTTACTTTTTATTTTATAGATTTTCCACAAATAAGGGAAGGACTCAAATAGAGCTGCATAGTTCAGGGTTTTATTTCAAAGTAGGTCTACAGATGCCAGTGTTTTTTCTCCTTTTCTGTGTTTTATTTCAAAGTAGGTCTACACATGGTAGACTTTTTTCAATGTGGACTACTTTTTATTTTATAAATGTTCCACAAATAAGGGAAGGACTCAAATATACCTGAATAGTTCAGGGTTTTATTTCAAAGTCGGTCTACAGACACCAGTGTTTTGTCTCCTCTTGTGTTTTTATTTAAAAATAGGTCTACACAGCCAGTATTTTTTCTCCTCTTCATAAGAGTTTGAGGTTTTCCTTTGTTATAACAGGTAAAAACAGCAGTCAAATCTTTTCTTTTTGTTGCTTTATAATTCCATTAATGCAACAAACTGTGTGCTATAAGTATAAAGTATAATAAATAGCAAATTACTTTGGGTATGCAATTGTCAGGTGTTTTATGCTAAATGTGGGGTATGCTTGGGGATATATAAAACGTTATACACTGTGTTATCTTCATTTTAAGGGTAAATAGGTTGTGCGGCTCCCTGAGCATTTTATTTTGTGGGAGGGGGGAAAAGTGGCTCTTTTGATAGTAAAGGTTGCAGACCCGGCAGTGGATACTAAAACAGGGCTACACCTAGTCTCTCTCTCTCACTCTATCTCTCTCTCCCTCCCTCTCCCCCTTGTCCTTCAGTCTAAAAAGAAAAAAAGCAATATTAGTCAAATTGGTTTAGGGTTACCTTTAATTCCATTCACAATAAGTCACTTCAGGTTTTCATTTCCATTCTAAAAGTAAAAATAATATTTGTTCCTATGCTTTGTTAACACATAGTTCATCATCAGTTCCTATAAGTACCTAATCATTATTTGTGTCCCTTAAAGCAAGGTGATACCGTGATATTTTACCTGGACACATTTCACCATGTAGATGGTTTCAACTTGACAACATAAATGGCCCAAGTTTTATTTCCCGTGTCAGTGCTAGCCGCTGTTGCTGTTAGCTAATATCAAAGCTAACAGGAAATAAACTGGAGTTCCTCAGCACAATTGACCTATGTCAAACCCCCAACCTCTTTTCTCGACCCTCCAATCGCAACTGTTGCTTCCCTGCTTACTTCGTTTGCCCGAGGGAAGCAACAGTTGTGATTGGAGGGGTCAAGAAAAGAGGACAGGCTTTGAGATAGGTCAATTCCGCTGAAACCGCCTATAGGAACTGTATATGCACGACGAGAGGCAGATAAACAAAGGCATCCCTGGTCAGTAGCTTCACTGTTGTTTTGTGTACTAGGCGGAGGGATTCCCTGCGGACGTCCCATTGTGTTGACATGTGGGGGTTGAACACACCTTCCCAGGGTGATTTATGAATGGCTGCAAGCCCAGATGTGGATCTGTCGGCACTGGCAGACCGAGGGGAGGCAGACGCCTGTGTATCAAAGGGAGGAGCTGAAAAGCGCAGCACCGGGGGAGACCGGCCGTCCTCACATCAATAGCTCCGTGCGGACGGCACTTTAAAGACACGTCAACCCTTTAAACCTGTGGCATGACTTTCATGTGCTGCAGAATTTATGGGCTCCTCTGTCTTCAGTTTCTATGGTTCGGTTTTCCCTATTTCGGTAGATAAGACATCCATCCAGGAGAGGCGCAACTCTTTAAAATATGTGTAGAATCTATGAAGGGATGAAATGTAGAACTCTCTCCGTTAAAAAAGTCATCTTCATTCTCAGACCTTACCGAAGTCGTGAAGATTCAAGTGAGCAAAACATCCCAGTTTTATCCCAATGAAGATGACTATAGAGTTACGCTTCAGGTTGTTACTTTACCGTGCGGACCAGAGTGGAGGGTTCTGGTCTCCACAGATCAATCTCAGAACCTCTAGTTGATATAAGATCTGTATCATCAACTGGGATACAATAGTTGGCTCGTCTTTGGCAATGCCAAGTCTACAGCTTAACGTGTTGTTTTGGCTTGTTGTATATGTAGGTCTGGTTCCAGAATCGCAGAGCCAAGTGGAGGAAGAGGGAGCGCTTTGGCCAGATGCAACAGGTCCGGACACACTTCTCTACTGCCTACGAACTGCCCCTGCTGACTCGGCCGGAGAACTATGCACAGGTACAAATGGTACTATTAATCTTAATTAAACAGTGTTCAATAGCAGTCCACTCCACTGGCACACGTGCTTTGACGTTATTTCTGTCCTAACTCCTCGTCTTCTCCTGCAGATCCAGAACCCCTCGTGGATCGGAGGCAGTGGCGCGTCTCCTGTGCCAGGCTGTGTGGTGCCCTGTGACTCCGTCACCTCCTGCATGCCCCCTCACCCCCATGGCCCAGGGGGGGTCTCTGACTTCCTGGGCGTGCCCAACCCGGGGAGCAGTCACATGGGACAGACACACATGGGCAGCCTGTTCGGGGGTCCGGGGATGGGAGGCGGCATCAACGGCTATGATCTCAACGTGGATCCAGACCGCAAGTCCTCCAGCATAGCTGCTCTGCGCATGAAGGCCAAGGAGCACAGTGCGGCTATCTCCTGGGCTACATGATGCCCGGGCCTGGACCCCACCCCACCCCCATGCGGCCCCTTCTCTGGGGCAGCCATCACCGAGCACTGTGGAGGAGGAGGGGCTCAACCTGACAGCACTAATGATAACACAGGTCAAATGAACCAGGAGAGACTGTGGAGATGAAAAGAGGCCATGACAGCAAGATAGCGGGCCATTACAACCAAGATAACAACCTTGACTATGACAATCAGCAGACACTGAGAATGAGAGAAATATGTTAAAAAGATGAATATGTTACTAAAGAGTGTTCCTTCTTGATTCCTTGACCTCTCAGGTTTAATGTAGAACTGGCAAACTAGATGATAGATAACGATAACCTAACAGTACAATAACAAATGTCATAAACAGGGTTTTTAGAGTATACCTGGCCATGAATGCCAAATCCAACCATATCTTGTGTTGCAGCATTAAGCTAGACGGATTCACGATAGACAGATTCACGACATGATTTAGTCCCTGTCCCCTTTCTTACCCTTACCGCCCCTTTCCCTAGAGACAGATTCACTTCAAACTTGTCTACACAAATCAGTTGAATTCATTAACTTCTCTGACTAGGAAATGTTAGAATCCTACTAACAAGTTATTAACGTTTCTGTCATAAAAAAAGTAAACATCTGGGTTTGTCGATCTAGTGCAGCTGCTGTGTGAGAATACTTGGGGGAACATGGGGCCGTTTTTTCCCCTGTCACTCAGCGCTGCACACTGTCCAATAAAACAGAAACGGCATAAAAATAATCTTTGGAAAAAAAAGAAAACACAAAAAAAACAGTAAACATCAATTTTGTTCTGGTCTGCGGTGGGGCAGCGACGTTGCTATTTCCCGGCATGCGGAGAGAGACGGAGGTAGAACGCACGAGAGGAGAGAGAGTCTAATTGAGAAGAGGGCAGACGTGGCCCACGCCAATTTATTCGGTGAGGAAGGTAGGGCTGGATTGGCAGTAATTTCAAATGAACGTGTCATTTCCTCCCCCAGGGCCGCCTGCGCAGGTTTCCCTCCCAGGGGGCCGGGGCCTCGAGTTACAGGAAACGCCGTCTCCACCGGGGGGGCGACAGGCCGCAACAACACACAGCAGCTAGCCTTCAACACCGACCAACACCGGGCAGCTTCAATCAGCGGCCAACAGCCATAGACACTCTCAATTAGCATCAAACTAAGCTGCCCTGCCGCGCGAAGGCACAAACCTAAATACATCACAGTGTGTGCATAAGGAGGGCATGCTGGGCGTATGCCCACTTCCACACTCTGTAATAATCAATTCGTCTTTACATGTGAGCTTAAAAAAAACAAAAAAAACGGACGACTCTTGAATCCAAAGCTTGTGTCACATGCCAGAGGCTGCAGCCCGAATCAGTGAGTCTAATTGGCCGGAGCAACATTCTATAATGTTTAGGTAATGTGGTGACATTAGAGCCGGATTGCAGGAATGTGGTGTGTCCCGTGATTGCGGGGGTGTCTGTGTCTGTGTGTGTGTGTGTGTGTGTGTGTGTGTGTGTGTGTGTGTGTGTGTGTCTGTGTGTGTGTGTGTGTGTGTGTGTGTGTGTGTGTGTGTGTGTGTGTGTGTGTGTGTGTGTTGTTGCCCCTTCCAGAATAAGCTTGTCACTAGAGCTGCAGGGCCGGGGCTGAGGCTAGAGACAGGCTTCATTAGGCTCCTGGCTGATCCCTGTGTGACGCCCCACCAGGCTACAGATCCTCTTTCTTTCCCTCATGTGGTGAAAAGCTGGACAGTCTCCTAGGGTCTCCTCCTCCTCCTCCTCCTCCTCGTGCAGCTCTGACTCTGAAGCTGTGGCCATGACTGCATGATGGGAGGAGGACCCACACACTACAGGCTCTCTGCTGTTTGCTAGTTTAGATCCCTCAAATTACCTTTCAAAAACATTTGACGTTTTTTGGAAAGAGTCACAAAACATGTCCCACTTTATTATACTGTAGGCAGGGAAGGGGGGGGGGGGATTACGGAAAATTCCAGATAGAGGCCAAATTCTCCCGTTGACAGACGGCGTATATTCCTTCGGAGAATCCTCATCTCAGATTTGAGGTGGGGGAGAGAAAATCACTGATTTAAACCAAAGGAATCTGTGTCATTCAAACGAAGTCCGTCCCTGTCCTTGGCCGTTAAAATAGCTCGACAACCGACAACGTGGTGATTACTTTTGTGTATCTGTTAGTTGTCGTCCTCTCTCACGCACAAAGTCTAAACATGGAAACCAGACTGGCAGTAGTCTACATTTCACAATAGGGCATCCGATCCCAAACTATCCCATGTGAATGATAAACAGTCCGATAATGTCATTGACGAATGTAGGACTGACCCAAATGCTTCGAAGCTTCAACCACTGCCATGGTAATCACTATTTGAATGCTTCGTTTTCCTTTTAATTAAAATCTTTTAACACTGCAAAATTCTGCCTACATCAGCAAAGGAAACAACTAATAGAAATAATAATTAGTTTTGAAAATCGATTCTTCACAAGAACTTTCAGAAAACAACCCACCGCATTGAATCCTTTGCATGGGAAGAACATTTTATTATTCGCTGATAATTACTTTTGAAGCTTCGAAGTCCAAAACATTTTGGGGGCAGCCCTAGACAAATGTCATAAATGAGGTTACATACAAACATAAATAATTATGGTGTTGTCCTTCGAACAAATTTCAAAGATGAAAACGATTTTGTGTGACTAACTTATTCCATTTCTGACCTTGTAGAGGTGTCTCTGTCTTCTCACTGGTCTCTCCTTAGTGCTCTCCTTCCCTTAGTGCCCCACTTCCCTTAATGATCCACTTCCCTTAATGATCCACTTCCCTTAGTGATCCACTTCCCTTAGTGATCCACTTCCCTTAGTGCTCCACTCCTCTACAGCTTCCTCAATTTTGATACTACTGAAATACAGCAGTGGAGATCCGTGGTTATTGATTATTAATATTAAATATGATATTGTGTGAATGTGAGCAATATGAGTGATATTGTTCTTTTGCTTGTACATTTGTTTTCCCTTGTCATTTTTGTCAGATAATGGACTTCCAGAGCTAAAACCAAACCCACCCTGAAATGTACTATATGTGTTTTTATTATTACCATAATATTGCCAAGAAATGTAAAATAATTGTCTGTTATTTTGTTGAATCGCTCTGGATTTTACCAAAGATTTAATTCGCTTCCTAATTTTCATATGGCTTTTAAGCAGCTTTTCTTTTTATTGTATACTAATCATGTATTTCTATTCTTGATTGTGACTTTATATAATATTGTGCCATTGCAATAAGTTATTGCACTTACAACGTTGGAGAGAGAGGGGGGGTATCCGACTTCCGTTGGAACAGTGGTTTGTATGTTTGTGCCTGTCCTGACGGTCCCAGAGCCGACTCCTTAAACCCCTCCATGTTTAGCACAGTGACCAGCATCATTATGCTGCTGGACTGTTGTTTGTACAGAGGTTAACCCGCTGTTTATGTTGCTGATGTTTATGATGTGATTACCAAATAAATGGGTCTCCGTGAATGACTGAGAGGCGCTTTATTCTTCCGAGATGTCAAATCCTGTCAAATGCTTGTTTGTGCATTTGTGTCACTCCATACATTGTCACATAGAATCTGTGATTCTGATTCGGCCCACTTTCATAATGTGGTCCTAAATCAGATATAGGTCTAATTTGTTGCAATGCGACCTCAGTCTGAACGGTCATATCGGAATTCATGCTACTTTTATGTCACTCTAGAATCGATTGATCACAATTCTGTGCAGGCGGGAGTCACTCTGAGAATACAAACATGGAAGACAGCTGCGATGGAGGTGGTCAGTGGAGGGACAGTGAGGTGTTTACCTTATAAGTATTTTGGCTTTTGGGTTATACTTCTGTACAAGCTAAATCTGAGGGGACATATGATAACCGGTCTGTGTGTGAAAGCATATGGAAAGAAGAAATGGCCCTCTGTCACCTCACCTCCTCATTATCATCTGCTCACGGCCTCCACTGCAAATTAAACCATAAACTGTGACTTCAGTGTCCTGCATGTTTACGTCCATCTTTGTTATTGTTCCTTTGAGCAGGAGTGTGACCAGTTCACACTGGAAACTGATATTGGCCACATTTAAAAAATTATGTGAAGAGTAAACAGCCAAACAAAAAAACGGATCTGAGCAATGAATCAGAATTGAGCACTAATGCTTGCAGTGTGAACGCAGCACTAAGACTGTCAGTGTGAACGCAGCACTAAGACTGTCAGTGTGAACGCAGCACTAAGACTGTCAGTGTGAACGCAGCACTAAGGCTGTCAGTGTGAACGCAGCACTAAGGCTGTCAGTGTGAACGCAGCACTAAGACTGTCAGTGTGAACGCAGCACTAAGGCTGTCAGTGTGAACGCAGCACTAAGGCTGTCAGTGTGAACGCAGCACTAAGGCTGTCAGTGTGAACGCAGCACTAAGGCTGTCAGTGTGAACGCAGCACTAAGGCTGTCAGTGTGAACGCAGCACTATGGCTTACAGTGTGAACGCAGCACTAAGGCTGTCAGTGTGAACGCAGCACTAAGACTCAGTGTGAACGCAGCACTAAGGCTGTCAGTGTGAACGCAGCACTAAGACTCAGTGTGAACGCAGCACTAAGGCTGTCAGTGTGAACGCAGCACTAAGGCTGTCAGTGTGAACGCAGCACTAAGACTGTCAGTGTGAACGCCGCACTAAGGTCAGTGTGAACGCAGCACTAAGACTGTCAGTGTGAACGCAGCACTAAGGCTGTCAGTGTGAACGCAGCACTAAGACTGTCAGTGTGAACGCAGCACTAAGGCTGTCAGTGTGAACGCAGCACTAAGGCTGTCAGTGTGAACGCAGCACTAAGGCTGTCAGTGTGAACGCAGCACTAAGGCTGTCAGTGTGAACGCAGCACTAAGGCTGTCAGTGTGAACGCAGCACTAAGACTCAGTGTGAACGCAGCACTAAGACTGTCAGTGTGAACGCAGCACTAAGGCTGTCAGTGTGAACGCAGCACTAAGACTGTCAGTGTGAACGCCGCACTAAGGTCAGTGTGAACGCAGCACTAAGACTGTCAGTGTGAACGCAGCACTAAGGCTGTCAGTGTGAACGCAGCACTAAGACTGTCAGTGTGAACGCAGCACTAAGGCTGTCAGTGTGAACGCAGCACTAAGGCTGTCAGTGTGAACGCAGCACTAAGGCTGTCAGTGTGAACGCAGCACTAAGGCTGTCAGTGTGAACGCAGCACTAAGGCTGTCAGTGTGAACGCAGCACTAAGGCTGTCAGTGTGAACGCAGCACTAAGGCTGTCAGTGTGAACGCAGCACTAAGACTGTCAGTGTGAACGCAGCACTAAGGCTGTCAGTGTGAACGCAGCACTAAGGCTGTCAGTGTGAACGCAGCACTAAGGCTGTCAGTGTGAACGCAGCACTAAGGCTGTCAGTGTGAACGCAGCACTAAGGCTGTCAGTGTGAACGCAGCACTAAGACTGTCAGTGTGAACGCAGCACTAAGACTGTCAGTGTGAACGTAGCCAAAGAGATACGGTATTAAGACAATTCACACATACAGATACAGATACATGTGCAAAAAGGCGGCGGGCGGAGTGTCTGAGACTGAACACATTCTTGTAATTCCTTTAGGATTGCGGTGCATGCAGAACAGGAAGTGGAGATGCAAAGCACTCACTGCCATTAATAAGTGTTAGTGAACAACGGACGTGGGGTGTGTGGGGTTTGAAGATGTGTATTCCCACTTTTCCTCCTGCATCAGCAGTTTCCAGATGGGATTTTTCTGTCCGGTCCAAAGTGGGGCTTAATAGTTTCAATGGGCCTTAAATACCTCCAGGTGGTGCTCGGCTAATACTGTGTCCATGGTCAGTGTCAGAGTACGTTGTCATAGACACGCTCTGCTTAGTGCAACACATTAGTATGCACTTGCTCTTTCGTTTTTGTTATACGAGCTCAATCGCCACATGCGATCACACTATCGGCCAGAGTTTTTGCTCTCGGAGCTCCTCTCCAAATCTCATATAATGATGTTTTTTTTAGAAATCATCCATTGCCTAATTTCAGGGGGTTATGCTGAAGCTTATCCACTAACGACATGGCCACTTAAGTCTACTCTTGGCGTAATACAAAGGCAAGGCACTGCCAGGAAAAAAACAAACTATGCCAGTTCACATCTCACCATCAACTTTGGTCTTTGCCCTGTGGAAAAATGTTGGAGCTCTCCCATTACTGGGAGCTCACAGGAACAACCGCTGTCTTTTCCACAGTGGTGTAAGAGGGTTTATGGTGCATTGTAACGGCACAAAAGGAGGGAGATCTCAAGAGGAGGCTGCCGTCACCCAATAAAGCCTCCAGCTGGGCCCGACAGCTCTCAGCAAGAGGCTGGAGATCTCCAGTTAAGAATGTACCAGGTGAGAGAAGGGGCCTGAGATTCTGCTTCAACTCACAGAGGAACATCTCTCATGAATACCTTGTAGGGAACAACAGCTACGCTATCTCCGTTTAATGCACTGTATTGATGAACAACCACATATACGATACAGTATTCACACTGGAAGAAATAAAGTGCCAAACTCCCAATCATTATCATATTGAGATAATTTTTTTAACTCAGAGATCCAGATGAAAAAACAAAACAAAATGCTAGTCATTAGTGGCCGACTGATATGGCTTTTTTCAAATGGTATTTAAAGAGCAGGCTAGCATTACAACTAGGGATCACATTTTCTCACTATGTCAAGGTCAAGGTAGTCTTTATTATCCCCAAGGGGCAATTTGTGGTACGGCCAGATCACATTGACTCATTTAAAGGAACAAATTAGTTCTTTAGTCTATTTGTCCCGCATCTTGGCAGATTATACCTGCGACTGGACTGAAGCAACATGAACCCATTGGCCAGGGGGTGACTGGGATCGTCCAAGATTAACAGGGCCTTCCTCAATGTACTGACCTTATCACAACAGACAGGTCATTTTGGGTTGTGGCTGCTATTCTGCTAAAAGACCAGAATCAATCAAATTATAGGCTAAATACATTTTCGTTAATCTGCCACGTTGCCAATTGTCTCAAAATGTCAGATATCGGACCAATTAGTCGGCCTGGCAATTAATCGGTCTATCACTACTACTCAGAGTAGTCAAGGGTTAGATATTTATTTGCGGTCTACTGCGCTCAACCCTCCATTTCAGACGTGGGGGTGCAGGAGATAAATAAACACTAGCCAGGGGAGGAAGAGCAGCCCACTGTGCCCTGAGCAGCCCTCATTAAACCTAATGGGTCACGCTGCTCCAGCCAGGCTCCACTGACACCCTTAATAGAGGCCTGCACGGTTAAGGGACCATGAAGACCATTAGGGCACTTCAAAGTTCACCCTACTACATTAGGGCCCTGCTGATACGGCGGAGAAAGGGGACAGATCCAATTCCTCGTTCATTGCTTTATTTTTCCATCGGTCGTGGCCTGTCAATCAACCTGCTCCATAAACAAGTGGATGCTAGGGCCGCTCGTTAAGGGCCATCGTTAGCAGGGCCAAGGTGGTAAATCAGCACTTATATCAGCTTTCAGCGGGACATCTCTAATAGGTCATATTTTAGCCCTGACACTTGGGCTTACACTGTTAAATGATCCCTTCAGTTTGATAATAAAGCCTGCGGTTGCACAGTATATCAAATATCCACGCTCGCTTTTTTTTTTGGGCCAATGAAGGGACTCTCCATTCCTGTGGCTCGGATTGACTGGAACCAAAGGGAAATGACGTGCACACACTGACCAGTAAAAAAAAAAACTCTCCCCTCGACAGAGTCAGCCATGCAAATTGACGCAGGCACTGTTCAAGGGGCTATAAAAACCGTGAGTTAGAACACAGTGAGTCTACCTCACTCGCATAACCTCAAGCGGCGTCTTACCATAAATCAAGAGGAGCGAGCAGAGGGGTTGATATATGGATGCTGTCCTGGGGGACGTTGAAGGCGGAGCAGTCTCCTGCTGGGGTCATAAGTCAGCGCCGTGGCCCTGCTCGGAGAAGGCCGCGAGGAGACAGAGGTGGGGAAGAAGCGAGTGGAGGCTGAGCAAGAAGGAAGAGAAACACAACATACATCAAGTCATGCTGTAAAACTTCCCTCATTACAAGACCCAGAGACAGTAAACAGCCACGTTTAGCTGGAAAAACAGAAGACACCATGAATGACTTTGAACTAAAAGGTAGTAAAATGACCTTCTTGTGAGGAGATTTCTTTATTATAACTTTTTTCTTAAAAGCAATGATGTGTAATTGTGGCGTCTGCTGGCCACGAGCGGTACTGTCTCTGTGTTTTCAATACAGTTCCCATGAGCGTCTTTTCTCTGTCACTTTAACCCTTTCACTGCCACACTACATATGGTTAACCATTTCACTACCACACTACAGATGGTTCTATATCATACTGGCTGCCGCTCAGCGTCATCTGCACTAACCTCACTTCGTGCACATGCACTGAATAAAAATCCACAATGTACCTTTACATACCAACATTCGTCTGGCTACACCCCTATCCGCTACCTTCATAAGCAGGTGTGTGGTCACCTACTCGCCTCCTTCTTCACTTTCACCACAAGGAAGTGCCTGTTGTATACATCACTTGACGAGGTTGTTTTAGCTGAAGAAAGTTGAGTTACGTGTTTACATTTTTTCTTGCTTTTTTCTTTCTCTCATAACTTTAAAAAAGAAAAAAGCGAAGTCATAATGTTTACCTCGGAGGGTCGCGCTAGCAACGTTACCCTTCACCAGCGGTTCTCCATTGCCTTTGTACATTGTACATTGTCGTGCGTCTTGGAGCGGGGTTGAGGCCTCTTTCGTGGTCGGCAGCCGCGCCCGGTAGGCGTCCGATAGGTAGTTTGCCTCTCCAAGGAGCTGGTGCACCAGCGCCGTCTCCTGTGAGATGGCCTGGTTCCGGTTCTGGTTCCTTTGCCGCCGGAGAGTCGTCCGCTGTTGGGCGGCCGGCTCCTCTGGTGGCGGAGGATTTGAGACGCAAACTTTTTGCGTCGGCTCGCTCCCGTCGTAAGATGGTGGCTTGTAGACGCGAACGGCCTGGTTTTGGTGAGTTGCTGGAGCCGGATGAGGATGCGTCTGATTCTCCATGGCCAATGGAAACAGAGGACTGCATGGTAGAAGCGGACGGGTTCTTGTTTGACGCCCCGGTGGAGACATGTCCGCCGCCCTTCCAGGTAACACTGGAGGGGGGTGATAGGTCTCCTTGGGGTTCCTCGTACGTGGATGTTGGGTTAGAACCTCCGACTCGGCGGCGGGATGCCCTGCTATCAGCCACATCAGAATGTGGCTCTGTAACCAGTAGTCTGCTGCATGTGAGGGACGCAAGCTCGGTGGGGGAAAGTATGCAGGGGGAACTGCGTGCTTTGTTCCCCGAGCTCATGGCGGCGGCGGCAGTCGCAAACGGCGTGCTGCTGCCGCAGCCACTGCCTGTTCCTGATGATCTCATAGGTCATCTATGGCAACGCCGTCCTGTGAGAGAGATGGGCGTTGTCTGTCCATTTCTCCCCTCGATGGAGGCCTACGTCCGTCAGGGACAGGTGGTCTCCCACATCATGGGCCTCACCCCCGCCTACGTGCGAGTCACGAGGGTGGTGGGTTTGGTAGACGGCATGAAGGAGGGGGTGCCTCGGCTTGATAGGCCGATGGCAGCTCTCCTTTGTCCTGAGGTGGTGTGGGAGCCGTTACGGAAGCCGGTTCCCCAAGGGAAATCGGCGAGGCGGTTGGCTTACTGGAGTGACCAGTCATTTATCTCCGCGACTCAATCTCTGGCTGCCACTTTTTTTTTATCTTTTCCCCCCTCCATTTTCCTCCGATTTTCTCCAATCCCAATGTTAGTCGTATGCCAATTCCCAATCCCCTTCCTGGTCGCTGCGCACTTACCCCCCACAGTCAGATCATCTGGGAGAGTGGAGGCTATCACATGCTTCCTCCGACACACGTCCAGCCAATCAACCGCTTCTTTTCACCTGGCAGCGCGGATTCTCATTGAGAGGGCGTAGCGTGTGGAAGGATCACACTATCCCACTCAAGTCCTATCCGCGCTTAGCAGGCGCCCCGACCGAACTGTAGGAGTCGCTGTTTACAACGACCCGGACCCACCCCGCCAGCTTCTCCCACCCTTTAATACTGCCAATTGTATTAGTGTGAACGGCCAGCCAAGCTGGTGACAACCCCGGAGCTGTGAGCTGGATTCGAACACAGCTCCGGGGTTGGTGACGAACGCAATCTCCGCTACGCCACCTAACCGCCCTTCTGGCTGCCACTTCTAACATCGCGCAGCTGGCGAGATTCATGTCCGGGATACTGACGGGCGGTACGGAGCTGACCGATTTGCAACATGATCAGCTCGCCCAGTCGGCAGGAGCCATCCTGCATCTGATCCAGCCGCAGGCCATCGCCGCTGGGAAAGTACGCGCCCTGGCCACTCTAGTCCAGCGCCACCTTTGGCTGGAGCAGGCACGTGTGCCGGAAAGGAAGAGGACTCCACTTCTGACGGCACCCCTCTCCGATGCTGGACTTTTCGGGTCGGCACTGCAGTTGATGACCTCAACCTGCAGGGAGATGCAGGAGGAGCGTTCCGTGCTCCAGCCTCATTTCCCCCCGCCCGATGTCGCCGGTGGAGTTAGACGGAAGGCTCGTCGTCGGGGTTCCGCCGCCATAGCCGCCGCTGCTACCACCGCCACTGCTGGACCTTCGGCAAAGAAGGCCAGGAGGAGAGAGGGCGCCTCCGCCACTGCAGCCGGCCCATCTACGCTCGGAGGTGACGGTAGGGATTGTCGTGACCAGCCTCCTATCCTTTACCGTCCCTCCGGGGCTCCCCGGGGTGGCAAGTCCCGAGCGGCTCGTGGCAGGCGTCGCTGAAAGTGACTTTTTTCCCTCTGTGGTCCCCCCTGTTCCCTTCCCGGCCCAACATATGATTTTGTTAAGAGAAATAAAAAGTCCCTCCTGGGAGGGACTGTAATTCTTGTTACAAACTGTGTGTTTATTCACTAACATATGATGGGGATACGATGTGTGAACCTTTCGCTAGTGTGGGTTTGATAGAAGGGCTAGACTCAGGGGCGGACCTAGCCCATTTGGCGCCCTAGGCAAGATTCACCACTGCGCCGCCCCCCACCCCCCCCCCCCCAATTTTTTTATTTTTTTTTATAATTTTTTTTTGTAATTTTTTTTAAATTTTTTTTTGCTTTTTTCTTCATAGTTCTCTAACGTTAGTCTTTCTTTCCTCAACGTTCAATTCTATAACCACTTGACCGATACCCATCAATGCACAGCGCTCTAGCATGTTCTGACTGTGAACACCTAAAGCTGAGGCTCAGACCGACCGACCGTTTTAGATTTTTGGCTCATTTTCCCTTATGTTAGAATTTTTTTAATGTAAAAATAATGGTTGCAGATATAGAGGGGGGCGCCAAAACTGCACAAAAAAAAATAAAAAAAATAAAAAAAATAATTTTTTTTTTTTGGCGCCCCCCTCTGGGTGGCGCTCTAGGCGACCGCCTATATCGCCTGTAGGAAGGTCCGCCCCTGGCTAGACTTTAAGTCTTGTTGGTCGCTACATTTCATGTTAGAGCTTAAGCAAGGCCTGCAGCTTACACTCGGTTGAAAAAGGTTTTTTCTGCCTCGACCTGAAGGTTAGGTCTTCACATAAAGGTAGAGGTTAGTTGTGTGCTCTGTTGCTTAAACAGTGATATTGAGCCACAACACTGTTGTGTTGGTCTGCAGTAATGCTCTATCAGATTTTCGGTGTCTTGCAACATAAACACGGGTGTCGGGTTCACACATACATAACTTTGGCCTTGTTATAAACCCTGTTCACAGACTTGTCTGTGGCTAGCGTGCATTGAGTTAGCTTTGCGCTGTTCATTAGCATACTGGCTACTTAAGGTATCATATGGCTATTGTTGTTGTCGTATTCAAGGGTTGGGCTTGCGAGGGGGTACCGGATAAACCCCTCCTTCCCTCTTCTGATTGGTCTGGTTTTTTTTGGACTCTTTTCATTCGGTCCGGCCAAGCTGTTAGGCAGCTTGGCAACGCGGGGGGGGGGGGGGGGGAAGGGTTTCCCTGACTCTGCACCTATCACGGGCGGTTGAGTCATGGGTTTCCCCCCGTCATAGGAAACGTCACTAGGCACGTTTCTATTGGACGACGGCTTCCGTGAGTTTTTTCAGACCCGTATGTAGGGTCTGTCATTGTCAAGTTGTCGGGGCAGAGCGTAGGAACTTACTGTTCTGCTACGCTCGATATACGTGTAACTTGAGTCTGTTGGTCACAAAAAAATTTACCCTTGGCCGCGTCACGTGGGATTCATGTCAGTCGGTGTTTCTTTCTTTTTAAATAAAAAGAGGGAAGAATATGAAGCACGACAACTCCTTGTCGTTCTCCCAGGCGACTTGAAGGACCAATGTCTGGTGTCTGGTTAGACTATCCATTGATGTGTTTGGGTCTCGACGCGTACATAGTGCTGGCTCGGGGTGTTTCTGATAAGAATCACGCATGAGGCTGGTACGCCTTGGTTGCTCGTTATTAAAACAGCGTTTTTATAGGGCAACTGGGATGGAGGTTTTCTCTTCCGAGCGCCTTTTACTAGGTCTCGACGGATTCTCGTTCATATCTGGGGGATGTTAACGGAATAGATCAAAACATAGGTAGAGGGGTCTCACGCCCTTGGGGTGGGCCACTGAGCGTGGTACGAATGGGACCGTCTGGGTGGCGCCCTCTTTTCATGTTTTAGATCGACACCCGTACCTACCCCCTCTCTTGGAGTGGGGATGTCGGCGTGGTTAAGGCACGGGACTGGTTCTGGTCACGCTGGTCCAGGTCAGTTAACCCATTGTCCGCCGGGGACGCAAATCTGCTGTTCTGGTACCCTGAGGGACTTGTGCTTTTTTCGGGGGAAAAAATGCCGGGTCGGCCCGGGTGTCACAGGGTTGGGCGTTATGGAGACCCTTTGTTGGGTACATGTTGTACCCTGTGCTATCATGAAGGGGCTGGTTCTCCATTCTTTTCACTCCTCTCTCACGCATGGCGAAGAGGGGGCTGTTGGGGTGGTCTTATGGACCTCCTCTGGTAGCCCTGTGTGCTTCCCGAGCCGCCGGGCCCGGTCCGAAGTTGTGTTTCATCGACCTGTAGGCCTGGAATAACCCCTTTTTGAAAACTGAAACACTTGTACTACGGTATAGCCAGTGTATACCCGCAGGTGTGTTTTGGAGTTTTTTCTTGAGGGGTTATAGGAACAACCACTGCATGTGGTACCAAGAGGGTGGTTGATTCCCTGGTGTGTTGGAGCAGAGTCAACTCCCGGGTTACCCGGTTGAGTGTGCCCCTGCACATTCATGATGCCTGCCAATCGTGTCAGCTTTCTCTGCCTCGGCCCCTCTGGGTCGGGGTTTTTTGGTGGAGGCTTTGTCATGGTGCGCAACAATGCCAGCATACGCCCCTTCCGCCGGGGTGCTGTTTTCAGTTGACCCCTTTGGCGCCTGTCTCGTCCGCAGTGCTCCAGGCTCGGGTCAAACGCCTGCTGCCTGGTTTGAGGGATCGACCTCCTCGGGGGTCGTCTCCCCGGTGCGCTGCCTGCTTCCGCTGTAGTGTAGCCTTTAGCTTCAAGTTACGGCCATGCTGACTGCCTGAGTTTGCCAGGGTCAGTGTGCCAGGCGGCGTACTAGTGGGGGGAAGGGCCCGCTCTTGGAGGGGCCCTGTCCGAATACGCTGACGATGTGGGGGGCGGTGTCACTAAGTGACCGCCTGGTGAGGTCTTGATGCTGTGGCGTCATTGACCTCTCCGGGCCCCCTTTTTCCGGGGGATCCAGTCCCTTCAGTGGGTCTGGGTCTTCCTTCGCGCTCCGCTGCTACGGCCTTGCCACGGGGTTGAGTTTGCTCTCGACCACGTGATTTTGGGGGCGGTAACGAGGTTTGTTCCTTCCGTTCGTTCCCTGGTGGCATGCGGGTTGTGCGTGTGCATAGTCGTGGGGTCAAGCCACGGTCTGCTCACCCTGTGCGTTGAGTTGCTCGAGTTTCTCTTCGCACGGTCGGATCCGTCTCCCTCCCGTCCTCCAATAGGGGGGGTATCCTCCATTAGGGAGGGTCGGGGGGGCTCGGTCCCGGTTCTGATGGTTGTAGGGGGCCTCAGTGGGGTACATTTGTCGAGCTTTAGGCTCCCGCTCAGCTCCTGTAGTGCAGATGACGCTGAGCGGCAGCCAGTATGATATAGAACGTAAGGTTATGAATATAACCAAGTTCTATGAATACTGGTGACGCTCAGTGTCGGGACGCCACTGCTGCCTTTGATCTCGCCTTGTGGTGAAAGATTGGGAAGGAGGCGTATAGGTGACCACACACCTGCTTATGAAGGTAGCGGATAGGGGTGTGGCCAGACGAATGTTGGTATGTAAAGGTACATTGTGGATTTTTATTCAGTGCATGTGCACGAAGTGAGGTTAGTGCAGATGACGCTGAGCGTCACCAGTATTCATAGAACTTGGTTATATTCATAACCTTACGTGTTTCTCAAAGTGTGGGGCGCGCCCCCCAGGGGGGGCGCAGAGACAGCATGACTTGAGATGTAAAAAAAAAAAAAAAATGCTTTTATTTTTTTTTATTACAGAAAATTATCACTAAAGTGCTATCTGTTGCAGCTGCACTGTTCTCCATGAAAATACCATATTTGGATAAGTTTGACCATTTCTCAAAATCTGAAAATCATTATTTAATAAAACACAGAAAAGGATCACCAAGTTACTCCTTTACAGACAACATTGAGACAAAGCTTCCTGACACATCTCCATCCAAACTCTTGGAAGAACTCATTGAAATCTCATCTGATACCACCTGGAGAGCTAGTTTCAGAGTGTGGTGCTGAGTACCAAGTATCTCATGATGCAGCAGTTAAGGTGTTGATACCATTCAGCACCACATATCTGTGTGAAGCTGGCTTTTCATCCATGACAGCTCTGAAAACAAAATATAGGGCCAAGTTGAGCCTTGAGGATGACATGCGTGTTGCCTTGTCAAAGACTGACAGCAATAAAGACTTTGCTTATTTCCTATATGTTCGCTTTGTAAATTCCCAGTCACTGAGTGAAGATCTGCTGTTTTGCAAATATGTCAAAAACAGAGCGACAGCTGATGAGCTCTTCAAAATTATTGACAGTTACCTGACAGAACATGGACTGAAATGGGAGAACTGTGTGGGCGTTTGCTCTGCGCAGGCCATGGCAGGGAAAAGGAGGGGGCTACAGGTGCTCATCAAGGGGGTCTCGCCAAACGCGCAATGGACGCACTGTAAATTCACAGAGAGGCGCTAGCGTCAAGACAGCTTAGCCCTGAGCTGAATGAGGTTTTGACAGAAGTTATAAACGTGGTAAATTTCATCAAAACCCGACCACTGAAAGCGCGCCTGTTCTCTGCACTGTGTGAGGAGATGGGAGCTGACCATTCTGCAGTGCTGTTTCACAGCGAGGCAAGGTGGCTCTCGCGAGGGAAGGTGCTGTCGCGAGTCTCTGAACTACAAGAGGAGATTCGGGTGTTCTTGGAGGAGGAGAGCATGCAAGAAGCTGCAAGCAAGTTCAATGATGAACAATTACTGATGAAACTGGCCTATCTCAGCGATGTCTTTGGAAAGCTGAATGAATTAAACCTTCAGCTTCAAGGTATGTTGATATTTTTTGTCTTCTAGTATCTGTCATGTCTACTCTAAACTAAAGTAGACTAGTGTCTGTCTGTTTGTCACTAAATGTAATATGAATTGATTACAAAAGGACCCCAATTGAAACAAGCCATTGGCTTTCTTGGGTTTTTTAATCCTATTTAGTTGACCTTGTACTTACTGTCATGTGATTTTTTTCTGCAAACATCTAAATAAAGTATTCTATTCAATAAAATTCAAGGCAAAGATAAATACCTACCTGACCTGGCAAACAAGATCACTGCATTCAGTGGAAAGCTGGAGATGTGGGGCAGGCGCCTTGATGAACAACAGACCGATGCCTTTGAGAACCTGACTGAGTTTGCTGAAAGCAGTGTTTCTCAAGTCACCACAGTGATCCCCTGTCTCAGGCAGCACATCTCTTCCCTGAGAGGATTATTTTTAAATACTTCCCTAACAACAGTGCTCAGTATGACTGGGTGGTGGATCCATTCAATGCAGCAGGTTGATATTTTATGTTATTGACTGACTAATTATGACATTTGTGCTGTAGGCTACATACATTTTATTTATGTTGTACATTATATAATAATAATAATAATAATAATAATAATAATAATAATAATAATAATAATAATAATAATAATAATAATAATAATAATAATAATATGCTACTATCTAGCTGGAATGGATTGTTGTAAACTGAAATGTGTTGTGTTTAATTTGCAATTAATTACAAATAAAGTATCTCTCTATCTACAGCACCTGCTGATTTCAGCTCTGCTGAAGAGGAGCAACTCATGGAAATGACCTCTGACTCCACCCTGAGGCTGAGGTTTACAGCTCAGACACTGAGTGGATTCTGGCTTGGTGTGGAGAGGGAGCATCCTCATAGGTCAGAGGGCTGTGGGCATCCTTCTTCCCTTCGCCACATCCTATCTCTGTGAGATTGGATTTTCAGCTGTTGCTTCACTGAAGACAAAGCACAGGTCTAAGCTCAACATTGAGCATGACTTGAGAGTGGCAGTATCAAGCCTGCAACCTCGTTTTGAAAAGATGTGCAGTGCAAAACAGGCTCATTGCAGCCACTAATGCTGTGATGACTCACATAATTTACTTACATTTTCTCTTTTTTTGCACAAATTGCAAAGTTCTTTCACAAGTTCTTTCACAAGTTTTTCCACAAAGTTTTCTATCTATTTTTTTTAAAGCGGCGTCCTTGAATTGTATTGCAATGTTACAAGATGTCTCTATTTTTGAAAAAGCAGTCTTGAGTGCCCATTAAATTATATTGCAATATTACAAGATGTCTATTTTTTTAAAAGCAGTCTTGAGTGTCCATTGAATTGTATTGCAATGTTATAAGATGTCTCTATTTTTGAAAAAGCAGTCTTGAGTGTCCATTGAATTGTATTGCAATGTTACAAGATGTCTTTATTAAAAAAAAAGAAAAAAAACGCAGTCTTGAGTGTCCATTGAATTGTATTGCAATGTTACAAGATGTTTGTATTAAAAAAAAAAAAAAAAAAAAGCAGTCTTTGAGTGTATTGGACTGTATTGTTATGTTGTTGCACAATTGCACAGTTGTAAAGTGGTTGCACAATTTGAAAGGTCACGATATTGGTGTTATTTCAATAAATTTAAACATGGCCCATTTCATGACTATTTTGTTGGGGCGAGGGGGGGGGGGGGGGGCCCAAAATATTTTGGTCCGCCAAAGGGGGGCCTGACAGAAAAAGTTTGAGAAGCACTGCGTTAACCCTTTCACTACCACCCTACATAAGGTTAACCTTTTCACTACCACACTACAGAAGGTTAACCCTTTCACTACCACACTAAAAAGGGTTAACCGTCTATAGTGTGGTAGTGAAAGGTTAACCTTCTGCAGTGTGGTAGTGAAAGGTTAACCTTCTGTAGTGTGGTAGTGAAATGGTTAAATAGGGGTTAAAAGATTTACTTAAGGGATAGTTCTCATTTCTGGTACTATAGCCTTATTAGCTGCAAAGTAAATGGGGTCACGCTCCTGTCTGTAAAAAGCTGAGTGAAGCTCACTGAAACTTACTGCACACAAAGTAGATTTCAGTGAGTTCCAGTCAGCTTGTACAGACAGGAGCTTGACCCCATTGCATTGGTTTGTGTCTAACTAGCCAGTATGAGTAACAGCATAGACTGCACTGAGAAAGGACTCTACCGATCAACATCATCATTGATAAGTAGGCAAGTAGGACTTGGATTCCAACAATCTGAACTATCTCTTGAGAGTGAGACTGACCAATTTCCAAGTTATCTTGTCTGGCTAAAATCTTGGAATCAATGGTGAATACAGTCGACTCAAAGCATTTCTACCAAGACATTCTGTACTGAGCCCCCATCAATCTAATTACGGTCTAAATGTAGTACCATATCTCCAACAACACTAGTCCTTGATGATATTATATCCACACTGTTGATAAAAAGAGACATTGTGCTGCCCTTTTCATAGATTTGTCAAAAGTTTTTGATACCGTCAGTCACACCCTACTTCTTCAGAGATTACATTGTGTTGGGTTTGATTCTGTTTCTTGTAATTGGTTTAGGAATTATCCTGCTGATAGACGTAGTCCATTTTGAGAACATCCACTCTGCATCTTGGTGTCCCGCAAGGATCAATATTGGGCCCAGTTTTATTCACAATCTATATTAACAATATTGTTTCAAGTCTCGCTGGCTGTACATTTGTATGCGGAGGACAGTTTTGTACTGTTATGCTGATTCTGTACAACTAGCCATTGTAGATTTACAACGTTCCTTTGACATTCTGCAAGGTGCTCTTATTAACCTTAAAGGGATATTTCACTTTAGTAGAACTTGTCAAAAAGCAGCAGTCTTACCTCTATCTAAGGTCATTGGTAGTAAGTGTAATTAGCTAGTAAGCTAGCGACCACTGCTGTCCCTGTCGTCTGCTGTCAACATCACCATTCCTCTCAGGTGTCAGGCTTCTCATTCACATTCAATTTGGGGACCTAGTCTAAATATTATACTTCTGAAGTATAAACAAACTACTGCTGTGAAGATTTAAATAAAACAGACGACAGTCTTGATAGTTTTGAGTTTATCAGTGAGCTGGATGCAATCCTACCTGGAGGGGAGAGAACAGATGGTAGAGGTAAACAATACTCTACCCCCCCCTCCCAGTGAGCTGTAGTGTTCCTCAAAGAAAGCATACTAGGACCGTTACTGTTCCTAATTTAAGCAAATGACATGTTGTCAGCTTGTGACTGCAACTTGTTCCTGTTCGCGGACGACTCAGCCCTGCTGGTCTCTGACAAGAACAAGTTACAGGTTGAAAAAACCCTCAGCTCAGAACTCAGCAGAATCTGCATCTGGCTCGCTGATAACAAACTATCATTACACCTGGGTAAAACAGAGTCCATTCTCTTCGGTTCAAATAACAAACTCAGCAAGACTGACGGCTTCTCAGTTACAGTGGGTGACAATATTGTCACAAGGAAAGATGAAATTACATACCTGGGTTCCATCCTAGAGGCAAATCTTTCCTGTGACAAAATGGCATCCAATGTAATAAAAAAAGTCAACCAACGAACTAGATTCTTGTACCGGATCTCCTCTCTGGTAAACAAGAATACCCTGAAGACTCTGGCAGGAGCACTCATTCAAGGGTACTACGAATATGCGTGCACCTCATGGTACCAAAGCACCTCAAAGGCGCTAAAAACTAAATTACAAACATCACAAAACAAACTGGTCAGACTACTGCTTGACCTTACTCCAAGAACCCACCTCACCCCTGCACACTTTGATAACCTAGGATGGCTTAGAGTAGACGACAGAGTACAGCAACTTGCAATGGGCCTGGTCTACAAGATACACTACACCACTTGTTGTGAAGGGCCAGATTAAAAGCTGAGAATCTACGTTTATTGTTTTATATACCTTGTATATTATTTATATATACAATTTATATCCCTTTAAGCCTGCGTTTGAATCCTAGTAATATTCACTTTCCTCATTGGATAACGTTCTCGGCGCCAGACGGCGCGCCCCTAAAGTCAGGTTCAAAGGCGAGCCCAGGCATGTTGGAGCATGCCTGGAGACGGCGCATTGATTCGAGACGAGAACTGAGGTTTGGCACTAGAAAGCCACTTAAGTATATATATCGCGGCAGGTGCGAACAGCAGTGTGCGTTCGTTCGGTAAAACAGTGAAGTGCAAGCAGTTCGTCTAAACAGAGTGTTGAGAACCACGTGCGAAGTGAATAGTAAAAGTGTCAGAGTTAATGCAGTAACGTCAAGTTCGACTTAGCTTAATGTGAAGTAAAGCGTCGTTATTTATTGTGCATCGTGCCAACAGCAGTTCGTTCGTGTGCAGCATTACCCAGCAGTTCGTTTGTTTAGTAGCTAGTGGAACCTTAGCCAGTGTGCGTGGACTAAATACATTGGTGCCAGTACACAAGGAGGGCCTAGTCGTAGAACCTACTGGACATGTGCATATTGGAACCGACGGCGGCGATTGCAGAACCAGTATTGGTTGGATTATAGTGATTGTGGAACGTACTACCTGGAGAAGAGCATCGTTAATACCCACTGTCGTTTGGATTTAACCACCTTGAAGATCTACTTCGGGCTGGCTTCGTGGACCGAAGCTAGCTGGCTATCGTCATTGCTATCTGGCAATTGGATTACAGTTATTGCTTTGTTGCTGAGCCTTTGGATTACAAGGACTGGATTCTATACGAGAACCCCCTTCTTCTTCAATTGAACAGACTGAGTATCCGAACATTCTTCCTTCCTCCAGAGCTTACATCTCTGGGAGGAAACCCCTTGTCTCCAGCGGTACCAGCGTTTCCCCCTATATTGCCATCCTACGCCAGGCGGCGTTTAGTCTAGTACCCCATCGTAGGAATTATTCATTCCAACTGACTTTTGCTACTGACTGACTTATTCATATTCTTCGCCATACAAGCGCGACCTTAATTCCCATCTCTGTACAATTTGCTGCATAACAATAAATATTCTAAATGATATTTCTTTGTCACCGTGCCGTATTATTCTGAGTGTCTGCCATAATTAACTGTACTTTCTGGCAAGTAATAATAATGATAATTAGCAGTGGTTTAATCTATCACAATCTTTAATACAGTCAGGGTTTTGTAACCCCTCAGTTACAATTGGTCCTTCGAGCCGGAGGGTATCAGTAATCTTAATATCATATTGATAGTGATATGGCCAGCGGCGGACACTCTCCAAACGGCTCTCCCAAACTAGAGCGCCCTAGGCGCAAACGTCAGCCCCCTCCACACCTGGAGGACTACGCTTTCGTTTTACCTCCTAGCTTATCTAAAAAGACGCTAAGCACGGATAAAACTGATAGTTTAAGCATGCCTAATCCTATCGACTTGTCGGCCCCACCAGTAGAGACCCCAGTGGGTTCAAACGAAACTCACAGGGGGGAACAAGCGGGACATGACGTGACTATACCCAAAGACAGCGCCACCGGGATAGACCCCGGAGCGCCAAAGGATAAAGACAGCGCCACCGGGATAGACCCCGGAGCGCCAAAGGATAAAGACAGCGCCACCGAGATGGACCTCGGAACGTAAGAGACCCAAGAGCGCGCACCCGAGATAGACCTCGGCGCGCACCCAAGAGAAGAGTACCGCGTCTTAGAGATGGACCTCGGGGCGCGGGAGAAAGTAAGAAGCAGCGCTCAAGAGACGGACCTCGGAGCGCGTCAAGAGAACAGGTCACCACCAAGTCCTGTCAGCGCCAGATCACCCCCATTAGTGTCATCCCCCAGCGAGGCTGACCAGAGACTAGCACAAGCCTTGATCGCCACGCTAACAGCATCAACGGAAAGAGACCGTATCCAGGGTGAGCGCGACCGCCTCCAAGCGCAACAACAGAGTGCGCGTGAACAGTCTGCAGTGGAGCGCGAACGTCTCCAAGCGCAACAACAGAGTGAGCACGAACAGTCTGCACTGGAAAGAGAACGCATCAGACTGGAAGAGAGGCGCCTCCAGGCTGAAGAAAACATTCAGCGAGAACGCGCCAATGCACAGCGCGAAGCGGAGCGAGACCGTCTGCAGGCGCAGATGATAGAGCAATTGATCCAGAGGGCGACCCCCCCCTCTTCCACACGGAGCTCCCGGAGATCATCACGACACGGGTCGAGGGCACCTTCCCCTCCCCGACAAATCTACACAGGACCCAGCCAACAGGAAGAACCTGCCTACGTCGCCGAGCCCCCTCCCCGACCGGTCTATACGGGACCCAGCCAACGGGAAGATCCCGCCTACGTCGCCGAGAAACTAACTAGGAGACTCCAGGACCTAGCGGAGGACGAGGGAGGACATCAAGCCCACCAGCACGAACCTATTTTGGACCAGGAGGCCCAGTACAGCCCCGACCTCAGCCCCGAGCCACTGCGTTACAAACCCCCGACCCAACCCATGGGTGAGTTTAATACACAGTCAGCACCGAGGAGCAGCACCTGGGGGCCCGGCCTCTGGTACCCACCCAGCACTAACCCACGACCACCCGTAAGGGGAGACTCACCCAGGAGGCCTCTCCCCCTACGCGCATCTGTGTCCCAGCCATCCATGGCATCTTACCTTGGAACACCCACGTTCCCAGACTTTACACGTGAGGACAGAGCACAGTATACGGAACTACGCATGTGTTTAGAGACTATCATGTCCGATGTACACGACGAGTCTTATAAATATGCCATCCTCCTCAAGCACCTTAAAGTGCCCAGAGCGCATAACATAGCGCTGGCATATTCGAACTCAAGAACCCCCTACTCAGATGCTCTGGTGGCCCTCGACGCGCGCTATGGACGCATATGGGATTACGTGATCCAAGAAATACGAGATATCGACCGCCTCCCCCCAGCCAAAGACAATAGAGCACTAGATGACCTCTCTATCAAGGTGCAATCCCTTGTGGGGATGCTGGGGTCACAAAAGGAGAAGGGGAGATATGAACTATATGCAAATTCCAACGTGGAGCGGATACTGGAGAAGCTCCCTCCAGCCCGTCAAGAGCGTTTTCGGCGGCAGAAAGACCACCGTGACCCCCACGGCCCAGAACCATCCCTCCTAGACCTGGCTGATTTCCTCGCCAGGGAGGTCAGCAGTCTACGATTAGACACATTCGTGTGGGGTGGCTCTAACCCTAAAGATGGACCGAGGAGGTTCAATGACAACCGCCGGTCCGTGACCGTTATGCACCAGGCCGAGTCAGTGCCGCGGCACAAGAACCATAACACCCCCCCCGTGAAGGGAAAGTGGAAGATTGCCTGCCAGTATTGTGAACATGAACATTGGCTGTCTCAATGTGACACCTTTAAGAAGTTGACTGCTGATGAAGTGAGTCAGTGGATCAAAGCGAACCGCCGCTGCTTCCGCTGCGTGCGCAGCCACATGGCAGCTGAGTGCCGCCTGAAGAAAAGATGCAGCAAGTGCGACGGCGCCCACCTGGATGTCCTGCACGACAGCAACAAGAGGAGACCCGTACCACAAAGCAGCTCGAGAGTAGATGTCATGTATATAGACCCTGCGAAGAGCGGGAGCTCCCGAGTGCTCTTGAAGGTGGTCCGAGTGCTCCTAAGCTACGAGGACAAGGTCCTGGACACTTACGCCGTCCTCGACGATGGGTCTGAAAAGACTCTCCTCCTCGCTTCCGCCGCAGCCCAGTTGGGCCTGCGGGGTACCGAAGAAACAATGACAATCCGTACTATTCGGCGAGACCTAAAGACCATAAAGGGCGAAAACGTCTCATTCACAATAGCAGCGGTCGAGCAGGCCGAGAAGCGGTACAGCATCACTAATGCCTTCACAAGCCATGACATAGGTCTGTCACGTTATACCTACCCCATCCCACAACTGATGGAGAAATACGTGCACCTACGCCGACTGCCTATACCGTTCATCGACGGCGCCACCCCGACCCTGCTCATGGGCTCCGACCACGCAGACCTCATCGTCCCAACGGACGCGGTCCACATCGGACCCAGAGGCTGCCCAGCCGCGGTCAAGACCCGCCTGGGTTGGACGCTACAAGGCCCCCTCTCCGGGTCTTCCAACCGACCGACGGCCACACGCTGCCTCTACACGAGGGTAAGCGACAACGACACCACCCTCTTGCAGCACGTCGAGAGACTATGGACATTAGACTCGATGCCCTTCAAGAACGAACGGAAACTAGTTCACTCCAAGGAAGACAAGTATGCCATAGCTCTCCTCGAGCAGAAGACAAAGAGGGTCGAGGTCGACGGAGTGATGAGATACGCAACTCCACTCTTGAGGCGAGAGGGGATGCCCACCCTCCACGCATCAAAAGAAGCGACAACGCTATCTACTGAACACCGAGCGGCGTCTAGCTAAAGACCCCCCTCAAGCAACGATATACCGCGCTGAGATCGACAAACTGATCACAGCGGGACATATAAAGAAAATCGACAATCAAGAGGCAGACCAGACGACTGAATCCTGGTACGTGCCCCATCACAAGATCCACCACAACGGCAAGAACCGCATTGTATTCAACTGCAGTTATCAGATCGGACTACAGAACCTGAATAACTTGCTCCTACCCGGCCCGACACTCGGCCCCTCCCTCCTCGGCGTACTACTACGTTTCCGCCAGGACAAAGTAGCCATCAGCGGCAACATCAAAGGGATGTTCCTACAAGTGCGACTGATGGAGGAAGACAAGCCCCTGCTGCGGTTCCTGTGGAGAGAGAGGATCGACGATGAACAACCCTCCATCTATCAATGGGAGGTCTTCCCCTTCGGCACCACCTGCAGCCCATGCTGCGCCACGTTCGCACTACAAAAGCACGTGACCGAAGACCCTGGAGCCGATGAGGAGGTCAGACAAAGCGTAGAGAGGAGTTTCTACGTGGACAACTGCCTACAAAGCGTATCAACGCCAGAAGAAGCCGAAGCCATCCTGCTTAAGCTCCGAGCCTCCCTGATCAAAGGCGGCTTCGACCTTAGGCAATGGGCCAGCAGTGACCCTCAAGTACTTCGCAGCCTCTCCCCCGAGACAAAGGCAGCAAGCAGCGAGACCTGGATGGCGACCACCCCAGGTGAAGCACAGGAAATGACATTGGGCCTCGTCTAGCGCTTCAAAACAGACTCGCTCCATTATAAGCACACACCCCTGACCAAGGAGCAGGGAAGGTCGACCCCTCTACCGACCACTCGACGGAGCGTATACAGAACACTCGCAAGCCAATACGACCCGCTGGGGTGTATCCTACCTTACACCACTCGGGCGAAGATGCTGGTGCGAGAACTGTGGGACAAGGAGCAGGGCTGGGACGACCCCATACTCGAGCACCTGGCTTCCACCTGGAGAGAGTGGGAGGGAGAACTCAACTCGCTCCAAAATGTGAACATTTGCCGGAGCTACTTCCCACCCACCGTGCGGCTGGAGACGTGTCAGATGGACCTGCACGTCTTCAGTGACGCCTCAGAAGTAGCTTACGGTTCGTGGCTTACTTGAGAGCCCGAGAGGAGGGAGGAGAAGTACACACAGCCTTCGTCCTAGCTCGCTCAAGAATAGCCCCCCGCAAGCAACAATCTATCCCGCGTCTAGAGCTCTGCGCAGCTCTGGTAGGCGCGCAACTCGCCACGCTGATACAACGTGAACTCACCATAACGGTGCGAAAGACAATCCTGTGGTCAGACTCCATGACTGTGCTCACATGGATCCAGTCCGATTCTTGTCGATACAAAGTCTTCGTCGGAATCCGAGTCACCGAGATTCAAGACTTGGTAGGATCAGCGTGCTGGAGGTACGTTGACACCAAGCAGAACCCAGCAGATGTCATCACACGGGGGATGTCCCTAGACGACCTCACACGTCCCAACATTTACAGTGACGGTCCTGAGTTCCTCAAGCTCCCGGAGGAGGAGTGGCCTACCCCCACACCACGGGAGGCGAGTCAAGAGGAGGCAGAGATCAAGAAGTCTATGTTCTGCGGGCTGACGCACGCCCCAGCTCCAACATAGACGACTGCTTAACCCTTGAGAGTGCTCAGAAAAGGACATTCTTGTGGCACCACCCTGAGGTTCCCCCCACCACAGACATTGACGCATCGAACTACGCAGAGGCAGCACTCCTTCTGCTACAGAGAGCGCAAAAAGACTCATTTCCAGACGAGCTAGACTGCCTGCAAGGGGGAAAGCCAATCCCCTCAGACAGCCGACTGCTCACTTTGGCCCCCGAGCTCGACACCCAGCACCTCATCAGGGTGGGTGGTCGTTTGAGACGGGCCCCGGACTTGACGGATGATGTCAAGCATCCTATCGTCCTCAACAGCAGACACAAGATAACCGAGCTGATCATACAGAAGTACGACGAGGATGTGTACCACGCGGGGGCAGAAAGAGTCTTCGCTGAGATCCGACGACGCTACTGGATACTCCAAGGGAGAGAAGCAGTACGTCGCTTCCAACGGACTTGCTTAAACTGTCGCAAGTGGCGAGCACAGCCCAGTATACCTATGATGGCCGACCTGCCTCCCTGCCGCCTCCGACTCGGCGAGAAGGCCTTCCACTCCACGGGCGTGGACTGCTTCGGCCCATTCAACGTCAAGAAAGGAAGAGGGACAGAGAAGAGGTGGGGCATTGTGTACAAGTGTATGACCACCCGAGCTGTTCATATAGAAATCCTTCAGACCATGAGTACGGATTCATTCCTCATGTCCTTCCGGAGATTTCAAGCCCGAGGAGGAATCCCGTCTGTGTTGTTGTCCGATCAAGGGACAAACTTCAAAGGCGGAGAAAGAGAATTGAGAGAGAGCTTCCAGGCTATGGGTGAAGGACTTAAGACCCGCCTCGCTCCCTCTCAGATCAAATTCCAGTTCAACCCCCCGAACGCCCCTCATTTCGGGGGAGCCTGGGAAAGAGAAGTCCGTTCTATAAAGACTGCTCTGTACACCGTGCTTGGGGCCCAGACCGTGGCGGAAGAAGTCCTCACGACAGTCCTCACGGAGATCGAGGGCGTCTTGAACTCGAAGCCCCTCGGCTACGTCTCAAGTGATGTAGCAGACTTCGACCCAGTCACCCCAAACTATCTCTTGATGGGGCGGCTGGACCCTGCCCTTCCACAGGCGGTGTACAGACCTGAGGAGGTGAACGGCCGAAGAATGTGGAGATACAGTCAGGTATTGGCTGACCAGTTTTGGACCAGTTTCCTCCTCCACTATCTACCATCCCTCCAAGCCCGTCAGAAGTGGGTAAAGGACAGGGACAACCTGAAGGTGGACACAGTCGTTATGATCATAGACCAGTCACTACCCCGAGCTACGTGGCCGGCCGGACGCGTAAGCAAAGTGATTACTGGTGCCGATGGGAAAGTCAGAGCGGCAGAAGTCATAGTCCAAGGGCGGACTTACACCCGACCCGTGGCGAAGCTGATAGAGTTGCCGGAGCTCCCTGACTCCCCTGATGACGACCATGACCCACTGACTTTGTAGATTGCCCTACTCCTCACAACAAGTATTGAGCAGTTGACTGGACTATTAATCTGTCTCCCTTAAACTAATTAGGTGTGGACTAATTAGGAGGCGGCTGTTGTGAAGGGCCAGATTAAAAGCTGAGAATCTACGTTTATTGTTTTATATACCTTGTATATTATTTATATATACAATTTATATCCCTTTAAGCCTGCGTTTGAATCCTAGTAATATTCACTTTCCTCATTGGATAATGTTCTCGGCGCCAGATGGCGCGCCCCTAAAGTCAGGTTCAAAGGCGAGCCCAGGCATGTTGGAGCATGCCTGGAGACGGCGCATTGATTCGAGACGAGAACTGAGGTTTGGCACTAGAAAGCCACTTAAGTATATATATCGCGGCAGGTGCGAACAGCAGTGTGCGTTCGTTCGGTAAAACAGTGAAGTGCAAGCAGTTCGTCTAAACAGAGTGTTGAGAACCACGTGCGAAGTGAATAGTAAAAGTGTCAGAGTTAATGCAGTAACGTCAAGTTCGACTTAGCTTAATGTGAAGTAAAGCGTCGTTATTTATTGTGCATCGTGCCAACAGCAGTTCGTTCGTGTGCAGCATTACCCAGCAGTTCGTTCGTTTAGTAGCTAGTGGAACCTTAGCCAGTGTGCGTGGACTAAATACATTGGTGCCAGCACACGAGGAGGGCCTAGTCGTAGAACCTACTGGACATGTGCATATTGGAACCGACGGCGGCGATTGCAGAACCAGTATTGGTTGGATTATAGTGATTGTGGAACGTACTACCTGGAGAAGAGCATCGTTAATACCCACTGTTGTTTGGATTTAACCACCTTGAAGATCTACTTCGGGCTGGCTTCGTGGACCGAAGCTAGCTGGCTATCGTCATTGCTATCGGGCAATTGGATTACAGTTATTGCTTTGTTGCTGAGCCTTTGGATTACAAGGACTGGATTCTATACGAGAACCCCCTTCTTCTTCAATTGAACAGACTGAGTATCCGAACATTCTTCCTTCCTCCAGAGCTTACATCTCTGGGAGGAAACCCCTTGTCTCCAGCGGTACCAGCGTTTCCCCCTATATTGCCATCCTACGCCAGGCGGCGTTTAGTCTAGTACCCCATCGTAGGAATTATTCATTCCAACTGACTTTTGCTACTGACTGACTTATTCATATTCTTCGCCATACAAGCGCGACCTTAATTCCCATCTCTGTACAATTTGCTGCATAACAATAAATATTCTAAATGATATTTCTTTGTCACCGTGCCGTATTATTCTGAGTGTCTGCCATAATTAACTGTACTTTCTGGCAAGTAATAATAATGATAATTAGCAGTGGTTTAATCTATCACAATCTTTAATACAGTCAGGGTTTTGTAACCCCATTAATGTTCCGTGCACTAATGTACATGTACCATGTACATGTCGAAATACTTCCCAAAGGTCTGAGTGAATACCACGACCACAACACCAGAGGGAGTTCCACAAATCATGTTCAACCCAGATTTGGCACAAACAAGGTCTAAACACGTTTCGCAATTATGCCACATCAATGTGGAACGCCCTACCCACAGACAAAAAATTTGAATCCCTACCCACCTTCAAAACCGCTCTCAAAGAGCACCTACGGGAGGCTGCAATTCGAAACTGGCCCCCGTAAATGTCCAAACCCCCCCTCCCACCCCCTCCTAATGTACAGTTTCCTCCCCCTCGTATGTATATATTATCTGTTAGGATCTCTGTTTAACAGAACTGTATATTTGCATATCTTGTATGTCACAAATGTAACAGTACTGTATACCTCTATGTTATGTATTGTCATAAATGTCATGATATATATCTGTGTATCTGTATGGCCCCCGTAAATGTACAAACCCCCCCTCCCACCCACCCCCTCCTAATGTACAGTTTCCTCCCCCTCGTATGTATATATTTTCTGTTAGGATTTGCTGTTAGGATAACAGTACTGTATATTTGCATATCTTGTATGTCACAAATGTAACAGTACTGTATACCTGTATGTCATGTATGTCAGAAATGTCAAGATATATATCTGTATGTTGCGTATGTCATTAATGTCATTATGAATTGAAAATGGGGGACCCTGATGTAAACAAGACGAAAGTCTTTCTCTGGTCTGCATCCCCTTAACAATTGTGTGTATTGAGCCATACTGTATTGTACCCATTCTGCAATCTGTTAATAAAGTTTTCAATCAATCAATCAATCAATCAATCAATCAATCAATCAATCAATCAATCAATCAATCAATCAATCAATCAATCAATCAATCAATCAAGTCGGGTACTTGTTTGTTTTGGCATTTGATGTACAGGTTTATTACCTTTGAAAAATAAGAGCAGATGTTCTCACATTCTGTGAGAAGTTGACAGTTGGTCAAACTACACCTCAAGTTAGAAATGGTTCCTATATACTCATAATTTCAAAATGGCAATATTAGCAAAAAGAAAAGTACCTTTGACTCAGAAAAATACAGAATGATCTTTTTTTGTATCGTTTGGGAAGTATTATATAATTTATATTTAGACTTGGTCCTCAAAATCAATGGAAGTGAATGAGCCTGACAGCTGAACGGAATTGTGGTGTTGACAGTGGATGACAGGGGACAGTAGTGGTCGCTACTGAAATATACATTTAAGCTGGTCTTAAATGCAAATAACACAAATAAAAGTTCATGTTGTTCTTTTGAGCCAGATATATTAATTATGCAACTCTTAATATTATCACTGTGAATGGATCTAATATTGAGAGAGTTACAGAATATAAATATCTTTGCATCTGGATTGATGAGAAATGTACGTTTGAAAGCCCATGTGGATAATCGTGTTCATAAACGGAGGCAGACAACTGGCTTCCTGTACAGAAACAGAAACAGCTTTCCTATGCTTAGTTGGAAAAGGATTGTTGAAGCAATTTTTGTGTCATTTCTGGATTAGGGCGATGTAATTTATAGGCATGCTGCTGTTCTTACTCGTAATAATTTAGATTCTGTATATCACGTCACCCTCAGATTTATCACCAGTGATAGTCATGGTACTCATCACTGTATCCTATGCAATACAGTTGGGTGGTCCTCTCTGGTAGAGAGATGTAATATGCATTGACATCTGTTTTCATATAAAGCCATTGGAGATCATCCGCCTTATACTGTATCACTTTATTATTAGACTGGGCCTTTGGACCTTATCATACTCGCTCCAAGGACTGGCTTATGCTTCAAGTCCCCATAGTTTGCACTGAACTTCGGGAATCTGCTTTTCGCTTCTTGGGGGCTCCAGCCACATGGAACATCTTATAATGTACTTTGCATTGGTATCCATTGGACATTTTAAATCTTGGTCATTCTATTTAAATCTTTCAAAAATGTTCTTATGTACGGTTGCTATTGCATGTACATATTTGAGTTTTATTACACGTATATGTTCATACATACCAACTATTTTATTCTCCACCCATCGGTCATCCATAGCAAGACTACTATCATCGACATCCAAGAAGGGGGATCCCCCGTTTAACGGCCCTTCTAAGGTTTCTCTCCTCTACATTGCCTGTGGTGCTTTTTTCCTATTAGGTTAGGTTTTTTGTGAGTTTTTCCTTACCTTTGCTGGGGTATGTCTGGGAGTGTTGTTTTGGATTTCATGATGGGTTTTTTGTTCTTGATTTATTGTGATGTTTCTTCTTTTTTTTTATCCACTTTTTCTCCTCCTATTTTCTGTATTTTCCTCCCATCCCAATTTTAATCGTTATGCCAATTCCCCCCTCCCCTTCCTGATCGTTGCGCGCATGTGCCCCCCACTGGTCGGTCTAGGGAGCCCTGAAGTCTATCACATGCTTCCTCCGATACATAGGAGACAGCCAGCAGCCTCTTTTCACCTGGCAGTGAGTACTCTCATTGGTGAAGTGTAACGCGTGGGAGGTCACACTACCTTCACCATTTCCCTCCCTCGCTGTGCAGGCGCCCTGACCGACCTGTAGGAGTCGCTGTTTACAACAAACAGATTACCACCCACCGGCTTCCCTCCTGCTGACACCGGCAATTGTGCCAGTATGACGGCCGGCCAAGCCGGAGGCACCGCTGACAGCCGGATTCGATACCAGTGTCTCTTGCGGTGGTGGGCAGACGCTTAGTCCGCTGCGCCACCCGGCCGCCCCGTGATGTTTCTTCTTGACTTGTTTAAAGAAGACTTGTCCAGCCCATGGGGACATTAATGTGTGATTGCAGGCTTTACAAATACATTTGATTTGATTTGATCTCACACCAGTGGTTGTTTTAATTGATTACATTTTCCCCTCATTACATCATTGTAAACGAGGGCTTACCCTCAATGATCTATCAAAATAAAATTAAAGTTGAAATTTTTATTTTAAAATAAGAAAATAACCACAACAGCTGCAATAAGAGACAAGATGACACCGTTTGAGATAAGAACCTCTGTTTTTGAAGTGCTATATCTTTAGGATTTTTGTTCGAGTGCCTCCCTCCATCTAACAGAAACCAAACCTAAAAACTAAAAACCTGCATTTAAAAGGGTAATTTCAGATTTTATTTTGGAATTTTATTAAGGAATATTTCCTACCCATTGTTGATGGAGGGTCAAAGGGTAGAGTTCTCAGCACGGTCCAAGCTGGTCTTCATACTGGATACCCAGCTCCTCTTTACAAAACGAATGGAACGTTAATGAGCTACTGTAAAAAGCACTTAACTAAAAAAATAAATGTCTTTGCTTTGGGTTCACTGCGGAGTAGGTTTCAGCATTAATTTCAGGGCTAGTATAGACCCAAGTGTGGCCACCTTACTTCACATACAGTTTAGATTGGATTAGATTAGATTCTAATTTATTGTCATTATACAGCACAAGTACAGTACATCGGAAATAAGTTTGGCATTCAACCAGAGTGCAAATGTAACAGCAAAGTGCAATAGAAATATAAAATGTACAGGTGATTAAACTGGATATAAAATATATAAATGAGTCCTGCTGAGTGATGCAAATCAGTCCTGCAAATCAGAAGTATGTATAGTGTTATAGTATTATTATGTACAGTGATACAAAGACACTATGGTAGTAAGTCATACTGGCCACTAGTAGCGAGTAGGTAATTGATATGTAGGCCTACAGATATAGTATATAAATATAAATATATGTAATACAGTATATACAGCATTATTGTACATGCTATCATACAGAGTAGTATGGGTTACTTGCAAGTGTATAGATAGGTATATAGAAATTATGCAGGTATATTCAGACAGATATGGAAATATAAAAGAATATATATAAGGTGTATACAGCATTATTGTGCATGCTATCATACAACGTTATATGGGTGGTAGACTATAGTTTGAGGTAGGAACTTATGATTACAGTGTAAGACAGTGTAGTCCGTGAAAGCAGTAGCCAGGTATAAATTGAGTATAGGCAACAGAGTTCAAAGTCCGTACAATATGAGCCTAGAGTGCAGGCAATGGAGTTCATGGTACAGAGTTCAGGAGATGACAGCTGAGGGGAAGAAGCTGTTCCTGAGCCCGACTTAACTTGGAGCTGGCTGAGATTCCTGTCCAGTTCTGTGGTTAACTAGGCTGAGCTGCGGGTATCCAGTGTGAAGAACAGCATGGCCTGTACTGAGAGGACACCATCATTGGCAAGTAGGAAAACATGGACTAGGGGTCCAAAAACGTTGTACTTACCCTTTAACATGTGGCCATGACAGTGTGCTAGTGGCGCTCTGCAGACTGATGTCCCTGGGAGGGGTAGTAAGTGGAGGAGGAGGAGGAGGAGGAGGAGGAGGAGGAGGAGGAGGAGGAGGAGGAGGAGGAGGAGGAGGAGGAGGAGGAGGAGGAGGAACAGTGCTTTGGCTCAGCAGTGATGAGATCAGAGTAAAAGAGGGCTTATACTGAGAGCGGAACATGAATACCTCCCTTCCCTGGACTCCTTCTAATGGTCTCTCTGGCTGGGAGCCAGTCTTCCTCCTATCACCAGGCTCTACTATAACTCCGCTCTATCTCAGAGGATCAGTTTTATTCCTCCGCCTGCTTCACTCACAGCTAGCGGTGAGCTCCACTGCCGTGGTGTAGACGGTTCACACTCCACATCCATTTCAACGCGACTATAAAAAAAAAATTAAATGAAAAGAAAACGACAACAAAACTCCCTGTGGAAGTTCTGAAAACAAACCACCAGCGGCACGTCTATCGGAGCAAGGATCTTCCCTTGTCTAAGAGGGTATTTGCTGGCTCTGTGAATCACTGGTCTCTCTCCCCCTCCAGCCTCTCCACATTTCACCTTCCCATCAGCCAACAGTGGCCGCCAAACAGCCATTCACTCCCGGCCAGCTGCCTGACAGGCATCTCTCTGTGGTCTGTAACCATGGGGACAGCCTCACCACTCCTCGCATCATTCACCGAGTCCCACTAATAAAACTCCCGGTTTATTAGCGTGTGGAAATGTCTAGTGTGGCTTTCTGACATGCTAACATAAACAGAGAGGGAAAGGGTTTAAAGGGGAGCACTGACACATGGAAGCAGGTTTGGGCTAAAAGAGGTGAACAGCATGGATCTTAACCGCCAGGGTGACCGGGTTAAATCAACAAGCAAGCCTCAGGGGTTTCATTGCTCGTATTAGAAATTAACTAGGACAAAAGTCCAATGTTGGGTGGACAGGCGGTAGGCTCCAGACCAGATTGAAAATAGTTCTTAACAATACTTTTTAGCTCCTCTGCAGCTATCAACGACGTCATGACTGACGGCACGGGACGTTAGGATATACCGCTTAGCTACACTCCTCCTCCGGTGTGTCTTTTGCAGTGAGAGATAACTCACACGATAATCTCTCTCTACTCTCCATCTCGGTTTCCAGCCTCCGACCAGGATCAGCTTTATGAGACCGAACGGTCACTTGGAAGAGATCAGAGGTCTCCTCCTCCTCCTCCTCCTCCTCCTCCACCCCTGACCGTGCAGCGTCTCTCCTCTCGCCCCTTCACTCTTGCTATCAGCCTCGGTGTCTACTACCACCCCCCCCCCCCCCCCCCCCCAAGCGTCAGAGCAGCCCGTCACTCCCCTCTCCACAATATGCTTTCAATTATGAATCTGGTGGAGTTGGGGGTGGCAAAAAAAATCCTTTCTGATTTATTGTGAACTCCAGTCCATTCTTGTTCAGCGCATTTTCACTAGACACACAAGCTCTCCTGCTGTAAGGGTCAAAGGTTGGAAATACAGAACATTTGACCTTTTGCAAGCTCATGCTAAAAAAACAACAACTGGGTTTTCTCCGGTCTTGACTGACAGGCAGGGTTGACGACTCGACTGTGACTGACACTAAAGGTCCCCAGCGGGGGGTGACGTGGGTTGTGGGACGGGGAATGAAACGGTGTGTTAGCCCCCTGCCAGCAAACTATGCAACAGGCAGATGAATACAAGGAGGACTGAGAAACTGATAACTTCAGAACAGAGGAAGATAACTCTAATGAGGAATAATGAACTGCTGGTGAATGTGAGCCGCCCACAAAGAGCGGTCACTGGACATCATTCTCTTTGTGCCCGTTCACCGCAGAGCACTTTGTGGTCCTCTCTCATGCCGCGGCTTGGGACATCTATTTGTAGTCACCGGCTAAGTTCAAGTCCCACTGACTGGAAACACATGGCTCAGGAGTGAGTCACAGACTGGAAGAGGGGCTCTCATGACAGCAGTGACGCTCAGCCTGAGAAAACGTCCCATCCCAACAGACTCATTTCCTGTCAGTTTCATCTCACTTCCTGTTTCATGCTGGGTAGTGGGCACCACGGACGGGCCCGGGGACCCTCTGAGAGCCCTTGGGTCTGTGGGTCTCGTACTCGGTAGCAGTCACACCACACCACAACGGGGCCAGAAGCCAGACTCCAGGCTATTATAGTGGGCTGCGCCATTGTTTTGCTTTTCTGCCTGTCCCCATGTATCCATGTATGCTGTAAAGAACATTTAGCAGACTCTCTCATTCTCACGGTGGGTTTTGTGGGTCTCACTGGGGCAGAAAAGCAAAGTGTCTCTGCCCTGGATTGGTTTCTGTAGTGCAGTCCTCGGGAGGCTCAACTCTCCACCGGATCTAACACCTTTCATACTGGATAAACACAACACGAGGGGAGACTGGAGGTTTATGTCGAAGAGGGGGTTATTACACACAGGGAAAAAAGGACTTTCTAATTCCTCTGGGAGTCGAACCACTCATAAATCAGCAAGCAATGAAAGTTTCCTCTCCAAACGGGACTAAAACTAACTGAGCACTGACGAACGCCCCCCCCCCCCCTACCCCCCTACCCCCACCCCATGCCCTCCCTTTTCTTGGCAGGAATTTTTATGAGGAGAGATGGGTTTGGGAAGGATGCAAGATTACCCTGAAACAAAGAGGTACTGCATTATTAATCTACTTTACTGACCCACAGCTAAAAGAGAATAGGCCATTATTTTAAGAGCTGCTCGACAAATTCTTACAATAGCGCGGAGAAGACTTTGCAAGTTCCATCCCCATAAATTACAATATGTACTGAGAACAGGATAACTTTCTTCAGTGGATCATATCCATTGTTTATTTATTTACACAATACTAGTTAGCATAGAGTATATCCAAGGACTTTACTCCAGGCTGTCCTGGCGGCCAAATCTCCAGCTGGAAAGCATTGACACGTTGGCAGCTAGACAAGACGCTTCAGTACAAGCTGTGCATTCATAATCACGACTGCAGAGTGGGCCAAATCCTATATTCTGGTATTCTTCAATTAAATGAATGTGGTCCTCAGTGAATGTCATAATACACGATGGGACACACTCAAAGTTAAGAACCTCGACCCCTGTATGTCCCCTACAGCATGTACGGTGAAGACACTATTTTTCGATTTTTAACAGATTTTGATGTTCAACAATTTTTTTTGTTTAATTTGACTGGTCCGCCCCTTGATTCAGCTCAACACCTAGCATCTGTTACTTGTCACATTTCTGTCTCTTTATTGTCACTTTTATGCTTTATTATACACTTCCATCAAGTCCTATATTCTACATTTTATTTATGTTTTTGTTGCCATGGCATTATCCTGACTGTGTGTAATATTTTATCTCGTTCTGTAAAGCACTTTGTAACTATGTTCTGAAAGATGCTATACAAATAGAATGTATTATTATATTATTAAAATCCCCTTTTAAGGTTTCTTCCCTTATTTATCTGTTAAGGTTATGTGGGAGTTCTTCCTTATCTTCACTGAGGGTTAAGGGTAGAATCGGTAAGGCTGGCAAACAGCAAGATCTAGGCAAAAGAGCCCCGGTATTGGTTTACATTTTTTGTTTTGGTCTTATGTGTGGGTTGGAGTTGAGTTGAGTGGGGACAGACAGGGGAGGGGTTGCTATTGCGGGCCACACTCCGCCAAGAGAGGTCTGGAGAAATACACAGTATAATATAGACAGACAGATAGATACTGAAGATAAGACCGAGATTAAGATAGAGATAATATCTCTCCCTTCCAAATATATAGTATACCATATTATAGCTATATAGTAACTTATTATACTGTGATTTCTGGAGAAATTCACAGTATAATACATTACATTTTACATTTAGTCATTTAGCTGACGCTTTTATCCAAAGCGACTTACAAGTTCTGTACGACAAGTCATCAGGAATGGCACAACTCTATCAGCTGAGTAACAATGTTCATCAAAGTGTTGGGTGCTACAGTGGTTAGTTTATTAGGACACGTGCATGACAGTAAGGTTAGTTAGGGTTAGATATTATTATTATTATATATTTTTTCAGATAATGGTTGAAGAAGTGCGTCTTTAGTCGACGGCGAAAGATTGGACGGGTTTCGGCTGTCCTGACTGGTGGGAAGTTCATTCCACCATTGTGGGGCAAGGACTGAGAAAAGGCGGCTTCTCCTTGATGACCCTCCCGGAGCTCGGATAGGAGTAGGTCTGAGACGGCCAGAAGATGCAGAGCGTAGGGGTCTTGAGGGTGTGTAGTTAGAGACCATTGCCCGGAGGTAGGCGGTATATAATAAATTAATATATAGATAGATAGATAGATAGATAGATAGATAGATAGATAGATAGATAGATAGATAGATAGATAGATAGATAGATAGATAGATAGATAGATAGATAGATAGATAGATAGATAGATAGATAGATAGATAGATAGATAGATAGATAGATAGATAGATAGATAGATAGATAGATAGATAGATAGATAGATAGATAGATAGTATATATAATATAATATATAGTATACCATAGCTATAGGCTATAGTAACTTATTATACTGTGATTTCTGGAGAAATTCACAGTATAATAAATTAATATAGAGAGATAGAGAGATAGAGATAGAGATAGAGAGATAGAGATAGAGATAGAGATAGAGATAGAGATTCTGCCTGTACGGTTAGGGGGGTGAATGAAGCCATACAAGCAAGCCGATGCAGGGTAACAGGAACGACCGCGTACCTGAGGAGCTGCACGGAGAAGCCGCAGCCCCGCAGGTGGCAGGTTACGGAAGCCTGGCAGGTCGGACGCCATCGGGTCCTGATGAAGGGGTGAACACCTCAGGTCTGTGTTAATGAGGCACGCGTGTGACGTGACCTGAGCATGCCGTGGGGAGCAGAACAGCAGGTTCGGGAGGCGGTGCTGACCACCAGTAACACTTAGCAGCTGTTAAACGCTCAGTGAGATCCTGACCTGAATCAATGCAGACATTTCAAATGGGAGGAAGGGGAGGGGGCACTCTGACACATTGTCTGCTACCGGCTCTTACGTTCTGATCAACAGGTCAAACACAGAATGTGCATAAAATACCGAGGACATGCTGGTTTCATTTAGGTCCGGGGCTTTATAGTCATGTCAAATTTGCTTCAGCCATCATTTGGCGGTTTTTGGGATAATACTTTGAGCCCTCTGCCTCTGGAGAGTCTGCATGTTGGCGTTTGGATGTTTAGAGTCGAGGGCAACAGAGCAACATCTGCGGCCGACATCCAGCAGGCAGATGCACTTGAATATCAGGTGATGTCAAGCAGCAATATACATGTTTCTCTTTCATCCATGTTATCCGCATAACTAATAGTGCCCTGCCCAGCTTACAACAGGAAGAGACCACTAACTAGCTCCTTTAGACAAACTAACCTGCTGTTTCTACTATCTTCTCACTCATCACTCTCTTCTCTCATGCCTTTCAACACTAGAGCTGCATACAGTGAATGCCGGGCATACAGTATATTGCTACTGCCCTCGTGTGGCAGGTGACACTATTGCAAGGCTAATTACTCAAAGCGTAACCTGGGCTGATTACTGTGGCTCAGTGTATCAGTAATCAGTTACTTTTCATTTTACTTCCATGCTTTTGGGCTAGAGTGTGTTTGTATGCTGAATGGTTTAACATTTTGAAATTTTGTTTTAATGTCCATTCAATGACACATGGCTTCCAGTAGCTTGGCAGTTGGCACCAGAAGTAGTGTGGTTTAAAATGGGGACTTTCCGTTCAAGGCCTTGAGCATTCTTGGCATGAGACGCTCTGTCTATTATGTTTTGTTTAAGGTGACATGAAATGAGCTAAAGTAAACGGTACAAGTCGGACAAACTAGAGGTGGCTATTGTTCCTTTAATATGGGTGCGTAACAGTTTCTCACACCTTCCCTAACTCTCTAAACGTGTTCCATTGATGCTTACCTTATGCCATATAGATCAGAGAAGAGGGGGAGAACAGTAGTTGCAGATGCATTTCTTTGCTGAACCAATATTTTTATATAACTTTTCATAATAAAAATGTTGGTCAACATGAAGTTAATGAAAAATCTGAAATTGACCTACCTGTATAACTCAAATTATTTATAAAGCATCCTAAATTAAATCAGATCACACTCTTTTAAAGATAAACTCCTGGGCTGAATAATTTGTGTAATGTTGCTAATATAGTGGACCAGTTTACCTGTGTGAAATCATAGCCTTCAGATCAATATAGGATTTATAAATGGAAATGATAAGATTAACCGTGCATAGTCTGGGCTACATTCAAACTGGTTAATTAGCTTTAAAGTGTAGATAGAGGACTCCTTGCTGTCATCCTTGCCATTTCTGGAGGGAAATACTGATAAACGACTTAATAAAGCAATCTGTTTCATATTATTTGATAAGATGTGCAGGTAAGTGTAATTACCTACAGGGGCTTTATGCCTGTCACACCTCAACCAGTGTCTCTAAAAGCTGTTCCTACCAACACCCAGGACACAGTGGAATTCATCCCTTTACTGCTAGAGTGTGAGTCTACAATGGGTGCTGCTTGGCAGTGGAGAGATCTGGCATGTCATAGGGGTTATCAAGTGGGCACCCCACAGCTTGACCCCCTATACCTCCAGGGGGCACAGCGGAACCACTCCCCTCTATACCCAGTCTCACCATCCTTAACCTGCCAGCTTACCTATCCTACACACCCTGTGCTGGGGTGCTGATACATTGCAGACTTTGGTTGGTTACCTGCTGCTGAGCTTTTTGACAGACTTGACTGACTCAAGAAGTACTGGTCAATGCGGGTTACCCTGCAATCCAACATGCACCTCTTCGAGTCTCATTGTGGGCAGTGCCGAGTGTGGATATATGTCATATAAAGTGGGCACCTCAAATCACAGATCCTTAATGGACCTGTCTCAAACCCTGCCCCTTTTCTTGATCCTCCAATCACAACTGTCGCTTACCTCGGACAAACCAAGTTTGTCCGAGGTAAGCGACAGTTGTGATTGGAGGATCAAGAAAAGGGGCAGGGTTTGAGACAGGTCCATTGAAATAGGCCCACTGAAATCTCAAGAAGGCTCAACAGTGAATCCCAGCATCCTGGCACCTACCCTCCTCTACACCCACTCTCTGCAGGTCCAGTCTACCCTCCTCTACACCCACTCTCTCAGCAGGTCCAGTCTACCCTCCTCTACACCCTCTCTCAGCAGGTCCAGTCTACCCTCCTCTACACCCACTCTCTCAGCAGGTCCAGTCTACCCTCCTCTACACCCACTGTCAGCAGGTCCAGTCTACCCTCCTCTACACCCACTCTCTCAGCAGGTCCAGTCTACCCTCCTCTACACCAGGCACGTGCACACATAGAGGCCAAGGGGTGCCTGAGCACCTGCCTTTTTGAGCCTCATCAAAAAAGTGCCCTTTTTGAAAAAAAATTAAAAATAAAAAATGATTTTTTTTTATTATTTTTTTACCATTACGCATATAGACTGCCCTTCCAACTGAAAAATGTCAGGATAGAATCAAAATATTAGGTAAAGAGAGAGAGATGCCCCATATTCCATTGCAGTTTGCACGGCCTCCTCAGCGTGCCTCTCCGCAGACCTATATATTTTATGCATAGCGTGGGTGGTGATGATGATGATGATGATAGAAACCGCTGTTGAATGCTGGTTGAGGGACACGAAGAAGTCAAATCCGATGGGATTTGGGAATCTCAAATACAAATCGGGATTGGAATAAAAAATGCATTTATATTAAACAATACAGAATATACAGCACTTCTTGGGGTCTGTAGGGTAAGCCCTTATTCCCTCCCCCCTGAACATTTATGGAGATGTATGGGCCTTTTAAGTCAGTGATAAAAGTGTCTTTCAAGGATAAGTGAGCTCCTGCACTGATTATTATAGTTCAATATTCAATATTTGATCACCAAAACCCCCCAAAAAGCATAAAAAGGGGGCCCCCCGCCCGAAAAGGGCTACGCGCGCTCGGCTAATATATACGCACAAGTGTAGTGCCCTTTTCAGCCTTTGAGCACCTGCCCCTCTAAAGTCCTGTGCACGTCCCTGCTCTACACCCATCACTCTCAGCAGGTCCAGTCTACCCCTCCTCTACACTCACTCTCAGCAGATCCAGTCTATTTGGGTAGCCTACTAACAAAGCCTCTCACCTCACTTTAATAGCTCTGGGTCCAGCCAGCTTCAGTGGAACATCTGGTTCAGTCACTTGTTGTCTCTTAAAAGAAAGAAGAAAAATAATAAGAATATAAAGTGATAAAAGTTAAATAATGAACCCTACCAAGGATTTAGTAAGTACTGAAAATGCTTGGTCAATTACAGATGGTTTATACTGATAGTTTGTTGTTAATGCCTATTTGCATAAACATTCCAAGTAACGCAATTTCAATTAGGCTACACAATTTCCAACAGGTCTGAAAACAGTGTTCTGATGCAAACAGCAACCGATTCCTCTTTATATAGAATAGCCCGCTTAGTTATTATATCGTTTTTTTTTTTTTTTTTACTTGGCATTTTCATATTCATAATTTATAATAGGCCTGTAGACACAGGGCTATTTTCTGTTTCATGCACGGTTAGAATGCTTTTGTAAATCAAATCTATACTGTATAGAATAGGCTACCAAACCGTGGCTTGGATTGTGACAGGCCCTACCTCGTTTCTTTTCACAACAAGAATGACTTAAAAGCAATGGGTAATGTCTGAAAGCCAAAACTAGATGAGTCGATCAAAGACCCTGAGGTGGAAATAGAAAACTATTCAAACGTCAGAAATTATAGAAATAAGCATGGGGGTGGTGTCTGCATGGATATACACAAAGATATCAAATTCATTAGCCGTACTGACCTGAATCATGATGAAATTGAAATGTATGGGTTGAAATTATGTTCGAAAGGGCGAGAACTGTACTAGTCCGCACCATCTACAGACCTCCAGAGCAGAGTGTTTTTTATGATATTGTGGTACTCTCAAGAATATGTGAATAATCTTGTGTAATTTTTGCAATTGTTTATATCTAATTATTATGATTAGAAGAATTGTGGTAAACTTCATGTTGCCAGCTACACGCTAATATAATTAACTAAGTTCACATTTACTGTGAGATGGAGAATTGGTTAGACAGGAAGTTAAGGACGGAACCTATTAGTTCAGGTGATGCGCCAGGCCCCCTAAGGTGACGGTTTCCGCCCTCTCACGCTAGAGGAGAGTCGGAGCAGAAGTGAACAGGTCGTGTCTTCATTCCTCTTGACTACTACTCTATTGTTTCAGGTCAGTACACTGTGAAAAGTACAGGAAACACTACCGTTAGAAGTTATAACTAGTGTTGTCAGGCGATTTTTTTTTATCTAATTAATTACAGGATTTGTAATTAATTAATCTAATTAATCGCATTTTAATTGCATAACCATTTCAGGCCTGATATTCTATATTCTATAATCATATTTCAACTGGCATGTGTCCGGATGGCAGAATTCAGTACTGTATCTACAAAACCTTCTGTTTAATCATCTTCCATTTATTCATTTGCTTAGATTTTTCAGGTCTGGTCAATTTTAGCATTGTGTTATTCACAGTCAAAGATACAAAAAAATTATTGATATTCTCATTTGGTTCATTACAATTTACTCAAGTAGTAACAGACACAGTATTTCTGACACTGGTAATACATTCCCTGAGATCCATAGATGTCCCTAGAATCAGATACCAAGAACATGCAAATGGACCATATTAAAAAAAAGTCTGTAAATGTGTATTCTACGTTCTTATGGAATGAATGAGATTAAAAAATATTTAAAAAAAAAGTATTATTATATATTTTTTTTAAGAGTTAATTTTCATAATGCGATAATTTGCTGTGTAATAAATTAATCTAATTAACGCGATAAACTGACAGCCCTAGTTATAAGGTAAGGTGATATGAGTAACAAGAATTGTGAAATAAGTCGAATGTTTAATAACGTCAATAAGCATGTGAAGTATGTTATGTGAGCGCACATTGTGACACGTCTTGACCATGAGGGGAAAGATGGCGTTTCCACGTCATCAGTTACTGACGGCGCGCCCTTGCCGCTGGGTTATAGGAGACGTTATGATATTAAGGTACATTGTAACATGTGTTTATTCAACACTGGGCCCTGAACACTTGACAATAATGTGGAATAAGGTTACTTGACGAAAATGTGTCAAAGCTTGCCAAAAGCGTCAACACAGTGATCTCCAAGCCCACATGGTTAAACTCAGACAACAACGAAACAGGCTAAGAAATGATGTAAATACCATGATCAAATCTGCAATATTTTTTTGTCAATGATAAAACTGAGGAAAACAAAAACAAACCCTGTCAGCTTTGGAAATTACTCAACAACCAACTAGGCTGCAGTAAGAAACTGAAAACCAGATTTACAAACATCAACATTAAGACAGACGACACTCATCACAGACAAGTTGGAGGTGGCCAATCACTTAAACATCTTCTTTATTGGGGAGCTCCAGTAGCTCACCACGTACCTCGAGCGCTATTTCGGCGCCGGGGACAACCGTGCTCGTCACGGATCTGGGGTTTAGCGAGTTCGAATCCCGGACTGCAGCCATGCCTTTCCCAGAGTGTCTTCCCCCCCATCTGAACCCCTTCAGCCTGTTTCTGTCGGTCATCCTTGACCAGAATAAATGCGATAAACGCAAAAAAGAGCCAGGGGAATGGCCAAAGTAAAAAAAAAAAAAACATCTTCTTTATTATAACCACAACACTGGTTAATAAATTACCCTCCCACTCTGGGCATTTTGGTGTAGAACACATCCTAGCCTTCTACAAAAACCTAGGGGTTCGCAAAGACGATTTCAAACTCGAAATGGTAACAACTGATGAGGTGTTCAAAAAACTGAGCGCCCTCCAACCTAACAAGGCCACTGGCCATGACAACATCCCCTCCAAATTCCTCAGAGACTCAGCAGCCGCCATCACCCCAATCATCACGCACATAATAAACCTCTCCATAAAACAGGGACTTTCCTGTCCCCACAGCAAATTAGACCCAGGCAACTACCGCCCTGTTTCTATTCTTACCTCCATCTAGAAAGTTATGGAAAAAATTTTCTACGAACAGGTCGAAAAGTACCTTGCGGGAAAAAAGCTAATCTACGAATTCCAATCTGGCTTCAGAACATCCCATTCCACTGACACATGCCTTCTCTATTTGAACGACCACATCAAACAAGAGGTGGACGCGGGCAAATAGGCCTACTGCGGCATGGTCATGCTGGACCTCCAAAAGGCTTTCGACATTGTCAATCACTCCATTCTGATTGATAAGCTACTACTATTTGGAATTCAAAAGCCTCCATAATAAAAATGTGCTCATCTATTTCATCACTCAAATCCAAGCTTAAATATACATTATTAAATGAATAATTTCAATCTCATAAAACCATTAATGTCACTTTGTTTTACAGTTTCATGTTAATTTGTTTAGACTAATTATTAATGTTGTTGTTTTTGTTATTATTATTATTATTATTACTACTTTGATTATTATCTTATTATTATCTTAATATTATGAAAATTGTTTTATGAACTTATTTCACTTTACTTTTGTGTTTATTTTTTTTATTTAATGAGTTGAGGCCCCTTATAGGCCCATCTGGGTCTCTTGCCTCTACTCAGCACCATTATACACTTTCTGTCATGGTCAAATGTTTTTGCTGTTTTGCTGAAATGGTGCAATTTTTTTTTGAATAGCTAAAAGCAATTGCTTTTGATAGTTCATCACCAGTGAGCTGGATGCAATCCTACCTGGAGGGGAGAGAACAGATGGTGGAGGTGAACGGTACACTGCCCCCCCCCCCCTCCCTCCCAGTGAGCTGTGGTGTTCCACAATGAAGCATACTAGGGCATTTACTGTTCCTAATTTCAAACAACATGTCATCAGCTTGTGACTGCAACTTGTTCCTGTTGACTGAACGACTCTGCCCTGCTGGTCTCTGACAGGGACTCAACCAACAGTTGCAGGTTGAAAAAGCCCTCAGCTCTGAACTCGGCAGAATCTGCACCTGGCTCGCTGATAAATTATCATTACACCTGGGTAAAACGGAATCCATTCTCTTTGGATCAAATAGCAAACTCTGCAAGGCCAACCGCTTCTCAGTTACAGTGGGTGACAATATTGTCACAAGGAAATTGCCTACCAGTACCTACACAAGGAAATTACCTGCCTTTCCTGTGACAAAATGGCAACCAATGTAATCAAAAAGGTCAACCAACAAACAAGATTTTTGTACAGGATCTCCTCTCTGGTAAAGAATACCTTGAAGACTCTAACAGGAGCACTCATTCAAGGGTTCTACGACTATGCTTGCACCTCATGGTACCGAAGCACCTCAAAGGCCCTAAAAACAAGGCTACAAACAGACAGACAGACAGACAGACAGACAGACAGACAGACAGACAGACAGACAGACAGACAGACAGACAGACACACACAGAGACAGAGAGACAGACAGACAGAGAGACAGACAGACATACAGACAGAGAGATGCATAAAGACAGAGAGACAGACGGACAGTAGGGCTGAACGATTAATCGATTTTAAATCGAAATCGCGATTTTAAATTGTTGACAGAGTCACCTGTGGAGCGACAATAACATGGCCATGACGACAAGCTTCCTCTCTTTAGCCTTTGGCGTGGTTTATTATTCACACATCATTATGCACATGAGACCTTCTCTCGTGAGAGGCGACGGAGGAAGAGATCGAGGGGGAGGTAACAACTCCTTTTATACCTCTTACCTGACGTCAGCATCAATGGCTACGTCTCCTTGCGCCTACAGCGGCCTCTTGTGGAAACAGTTAAGCAGTTACATGCAATCATACATAACACATAATCTCAACACTCCCACTTATGGCTGTCGTGTATACTGTACAACTTTTCCAAAAACATCTTTCAAAGAAAAGAATACAGTTCAGAACATCAAAAAGAATATGGAAATACCACAAAAACAATTTAGGGAATGGGATAGACAGATATCAAGATTCATTTGGGGGGGGAAAAGGCCAAGGATAAGATATGTGACTCTACAATTACCAAAGGAGAAAGGAGGGATGGCAGTACCCAGTTTAGAAAGCTATTACTATGCAGCACAGCTTAGAACAGTAGCATGCTGGTGCAATGTGAACTATGAGGCCAAATGGAAAGATATAGAAACCAAAAGAGAGGGATTCAAAGTGCAGGCACTGATAGGAGATAGGGAGCTGTTCAGAAGACAGGAACAACTACTAGATCCAATTACCAGATTCACTATAAACATATGGAACACAATAGTAAAGAAATACAAGCTAGAAAAAGAATCTAAGATACCGAGATGGATAGCACACGACAACAAATTCAGACCAGGGATAGAAGATCATGGGTTCAAGAGGTGGGAACGGGGGGGTATAACAGCAATGTGCACGATGACAGAAGGAGGGGAGATGCAGACTCTACAAAAATTGAAAGAAAGATACGGACTAGAGAATAGGGACCACTTTAGATATTTACAGATTAGGGACTACTATAACAAGGAAATAAAGCAAGATAGAGACAAATAACAGAATGGGGTAATTAAGATAATGGTAAAGTCATACGAAGGACGGAAGGGGAGGGTGATATCAGCACTATATCAGGCAATAATGGACAGTAAGGGAAATACAACATTGTATGTGAAAGAAAAGTGGGAAAGAGAGTTGGAAATAGAGATAACAGAGGAGGAATGGTATGACACATGTAAGACACAACAAACAACCACAGGATCAAGGATATGGAGGGAGTTTGGGTGGAAAAATATAATTAGATACTTTATAACACCAGAAATACAGGGCAATTACACACCAGCAAAGAAAACGTGTTGGAGGGAGTGTGGACAGGAAGGGGCGAACCATACACACATATTCTGGGGATGTCAGAAGATAAGGCACTACTGGGAAGAGATAGGAGGGATAATAAATGAAATAATAGGATACGAAATACCCCAGGGAGGTCAAGTGTTGTATTTGGGGAATCTGTCACAGGAAAGAATCCAAGGGGAAGACAAATATTTGATTAAGATATTGATAGTGGCAGCCAAGAAAGCTTTAACTAAACTGTGGTACAAGGTAGAAGTGCCGACAAAGGATCAATGGATAGAGTTGGTAGAGGGGATACAGGAAATGGAGAGAATCACACATCTGCTGAGGCTGCAAGAAGAAAAGTTTGAATGGAAATGGGGAAAATGGGAAGAATACAGGAGGGGAAGTAACGACATCACAGAGGTTTGAAAAGGATACAAGGAAATGAATAAAAATGTAAATAAATAATGCAAATGTAGAATGGACCAAAGGACCCATGTCACACTTTTTCTTTACTCATTTTTTGTCTATTTGTTTTAATTTATGTACTGTGTATTGTCTATGAATGTTGTCTATGTATGTTGTTGAAAAAATGAAAATAAAAATTTAAGTTTAAAAAAATAAATAAAATGGCAGTCAATATTACATAACAGGCAATATTTACACACCAAACATGACCTCTGCAAATCTTCTCAATTTCAGTTTGGAGACAGGCTTTGTCATAGCATCTGCTACCATGTTGTCAAACAAGTGTCATCCTTTCTTCTCTGATGACAGACGAGGTAAATAGAATACAAGTGGCTAACGTTAACGCCGCCATTTTAGTACTGGGAGATTTCAATAGCGCCAATCTGAGAAAGGTATTGCCCGACTTCTATCAGCATGTGACTTGCAACACCAGAGGCGGTAACATCCTAGATCACTGTTACACGCAATTTAAAGGTGGCTACAAGGCTCATTCTGATAGTGGCTTTGGCAAGTCAGATCACGCATCCATTTTCCTTTCACCAAAGTACAGACAGAGAATTAAAAGTACTCCCGTAGTCTCGCGAGAGGTGCAGAAATGGGATCTGACGTCAGAAGAGACGATCCGGTGAGTGTTTCACCACACAGACTGGATTGTGTTCCGCGACACAGATAACATTAATGCCTACACGGAGACAGTGCTGGACTATGTCTGTACTAGGGTGAAAGAAACAATCCCCACTACCAAAATGAAAGTTTACCCAAATCAAAAACCCTGGGTAGACAAATCCGTCCGTGAAGCTCTGAGAGAGCGCACCAAAGCATACAATGACGGCCTAGTGGCAGGCAACATGAATGACCACAAGGTGGCGCGACACAACGTAAGGAGGACAGTGTCAGAGGCCAAACGGCGCTACAGGGATAAAATTGAACTCCAGTTTGAACAAGCTGACTCTAGAGCTATGTGGCAGGGGCTCAAAACGATGACAGACTACAAAGGCGCCTCCCTCAAACTGAACAGTGACATCTCCTTAGCAAACGACCTCAATACCTTCTATGCGAGGTTTGATGCTGGTAATAACAACACCAGCTCACAAGCCTCGGCAATGGGGGGGGGGGGGTCGGCTGCTGATGGAGGCGCAGTGTTCAGGGTAACAGAGCATGAGGTGAGGCGGACCTTTAAAAAAGTGAATATCAGGAAGGCAGCAGGTCCGGACGGCATCCCCGGCCGCGTCCTAAAAGTCTGTGCCGACCAACTGGCCCCAGTATTCACTGACATATTTAACCTGTCCTTAGAACAGGCTGTCATCCCCACCTGCCTGAAGAAGTCCACTATTATCCCTGTACCCAAAAAATCCAAGCCTGCTTGCCTCAACGACTACCGCCCTGTAGCTCTCACCTCCATAGCCATGAAGTGCTTTGAGAAGCTAGTAAAGGGCTACATCTGCTCCTCCCTCCCCATCAACATGGACCCCCTGCAATTTGCATACCGCCCCAACAGGTCCACGGAGGACGCCATATCCCATGTGCTGCACACAGCAGCATCACACCTGGACAAGAGGCAGGGGAACTATGTGAGAATGCTATTCATCGACTACAGCTCGGCATTCAATACCATAGTCCCCTCCATACTCATAGCCAAGCTCAGGGACCTGGGCTTGGGCTATGACCTCTGCCAGTGGGTCTTGGACTTCCTGACTGGCAGACCCCAGGTGGTGAGAGCAGGCAACTGCACCTCCTCATCCATCACCCTCAACATAGGGGCCCCCCAGGGCTGTGTTCTGAGTCCCCTCCTCTACTCCCTGTACACACACGACTGTGTGGCTCAGCGGAGTAGCAATACAATCGTCAAATTTGCTGACGACACAGTGGTGGTGGGCCTGATCTCTGCCAACGACGAGAGGGCCTACCTGGAAGAGGTCAAGGTCCTGGCGGGATGGTGCCAGGAAAACAGCCTCTCCCTGAACGTCAGCAAAACAAAGGAGATGATTGTGGACTTCAGGAGGTCGGGGGTCAAGGACTACAGCCCCCTCAGCATCGACGGGGCACCGGTTGAGAGAGTCAACAGCTTCAAGTACCTCGGAGCCTACATATCCGAGGACTTGACATGGACCACACACATTAACAGTGTGGTGAAGAAGGCACGACAACGCCTCTACTTCCTCAGGCGCCTAAGGAAGTTCCAAGTCAGCCAGAAGATCCTTAAGAACTTCTACTCATGTACAATAGAGAGCATCTTGACCGGCAACATCACCTCCTGGTTTGGGAATAGCACTGCAAAAGACCAAAGCAGACTACAAAGAGTGACACGTTCAGCCGAACGCACAATTGGAGGGGGGCTCCCCACCCTCCAGAACATTTACTACAAGCGTTGCAAGGGCAAGGCTAAGAGAATCATTAAAGACTCCAGTCACCCGAACAACTGCCTCTTCGAACTGCTGCGGTCAGGCAAGCGATACAGGAGTCTCAAGGCGAGCACAGAAAGACTCAGAAGTAGCTTCTATCCCCAGGCCATCAGGCTGCTAAACGAACAATGAATGAACACTACACAACAACAACCACCAAACGCACATAGCACACACATCCACACGCACACACCCACTTTAAACAAACACACTGTAGCACCCACTCCACACACTTTATAGCACACACCCACTTTAAACAAACACACTGTAGCACCCACTCCCCACACTTTATATTTATGGATGAAGGATTGCACTACAACTCGTACACCTTACTGTAAATTGTACCAAAAATTGTACCTCATCCCATTTCTGCTTTGCACTAGATAGTACTGTACATTAGTACACTGCATAGTATTGTGTATTGTATATTATATGGTAACTCAGAACATTGTACATATGTCTATACCGAACACTGTGACCTCATTTTCTTCTTCTAAATTCATGCTATATTATGTTATTATGTTATTTGATACTATCTTGTCTAGCACAGTCTCTGGAGCGTAACAGTAAGAAGCATTTTGTATGAAAGTATTCTGTACTTCTGTATGACAACTATTAAAGAACTTGAACTTGAACTTGAACTTGAAGTGATATTTTATATCCACATGTTTACACCTCTGTCGGCACACAGGGTTTCTAGCAATTGCAATGGTTCCCTGGTTGTCTTCATAAACAACAGTTTTCTTATATACATAGGTATCCATTCCTTCAAGCAGTTGTTCTAGATAAATACATTCCTGTATTGTCATAGCTAGAGCCATGTATTCGGCTTCACAAGTTGACAGTGCCACTGTGGGCTGTTTCTTTGTTTTCCATGAAACCAGTGAGCTGTCTGTGTTCAAACTCACACAATACCCTGTGGTACTTCTTCTGTCTGTGGCGTCTGCTGCCCAATCTGCATCACTGTAGGCTTTAACCCTAAGCCCTCGCTGCTCTTTCTGAAACAAAGCTGTTTATCTGCTGTGCCTTTGAGATAGCGAAAAACATGTTTTGCTGTAATCCAGTGCTCCTCTGTGGGATCAGCAAAATGCTGTGACAATTTACTCACTACAAAACATAGGTCAGGGCAAGTACATGTTGTCAAATAAATGAGGCTACCTACAGCTTCTCTGTACATTTTTACATCTGTCCATTTCTGAGCATCCTCTTGGTAGTCTAGTTTTTGATCACATGGTGTTTCCCTTGTTCTACATTCTTGCATGTCAAAACGTTTTCAGGATCTTTTCCACATATCTCTTCTGGGATATTTTTACACAACTGGCAGACTGTTCGAAGTCCATGCCTAGAAAATGCTTTAACCTGCCTAGGTCTTTCATTTTGAATCTGGTGGAGAGCATACTTTTCACCTGCTCTAGGTTTCTAGTGTTGTCCGCTGCGATGATTAAATCATCCACTTCTGTATTTAAACATATAATACCCTCCTTCTGTATTTAAACATGGAATACCCTCCTTCTGTATTTAAACATGGAATACCCTCCTTCTGTATTTAAACATGGAATACCCTCCTTGATTGAGTACACCCATTTTCCTCCCACTGTCTGTCTACCCTCTGGTACCTTGGGTAGAGTAAAGGTAAGATTGTCCTCTAGGGACCTCATCTCCTCATCCATTGCTCTCTCCCATTTTCTTGACTCAGGGGACACCATGGCCTCTTTAAAGGTCTGAGGTAGGCCTACTCCACTCACTACTCTGTAGCAGTAATCAATGCTTATAAGTGTACTGTCATCCTCGTCACTTTCTCTCTGGGCATAGTCTTTCAGATACTTTGGGGGTTTGTGTTCCCGTGAGGGATACATCCCACTGCATGAGGCATGTGACGTCACCCTCGGGTGCTCCTTGTCATCATCCTCTGGGGGCTGTTGACTGTCTGTCTGTACGACTGTGCTCAGTACACTAGGCTGAGGTGTCTCTCTTTCTTCACACCTTATTCTGGAGTCCAGCTCTGGCTCCTCTGTCTGTGTCTCGTTCTCACATGTTGTCTTTGTGACAAATTTGATTAGCCTGTGTTTTTGCACTTTCCCTTTACCGGGATAATAGACTAGAAAAGCGGGGCTTCCTTTATCATGCCCTACAAAGAGTCATTTAAAAAAAAAAAAAAAAAAGCTTTCTTCTGTCCTGCTGGTAAGCATAACACACTGACCCAAATGTTTGCATTCTGGCTAGATTACACTTCTTTCCTGTCAGTGCTGTATACGGGGTGGTGCCCGTGTGCTTATTAAAACACCTGTTCCTGGTGTAAGCGGCTTCTTGTACCGCATAATGCCATAGACTCTTAGGTAAGTTACCATCTATCAGCTTACACCTGGCCATTGCGAAAAGAGTACGTCCTTCCCTCTCTGCTACCCCATTCTGGTGCGGGGAGTAAGGACATGACGTCTCGTGTCTTATCTTGTTCCTTCTCAACAGTGATTGGAACTCTCTATTTGTGAACTCGGTTCCGTTGTCGGACCTCAAGCATCTTATGTTGCCATAAGGGGCTACATCTGCAAGGAATTTCTCCGTGGCCTGGAAGCGTGTACCTGTTCCGCAACAGTAAGTTACTTCCGGGGTAGGCCTGATTGGCCCCGACAGGCACGTGACGCGGCAAACTCAGGACGCGCAACGAGGCTGCTGAGAGCTGTCGCGCGGAAATAGGCTGTCTATTGCCATTCTCTAACACAAACTCTAACCTTAACCAGCTCCTTAACAGCGCCTAAACTTAACCGTTCTAACCTTAACCAACTCCGAAACAATGCCTAACCTTAACCTTAACCTTAACCATGCCTAACCTTAACCATAGAAAGAATATTGCCATTCTCTAACACAAACTCTAACCTTAACCAGCTCCTTAACAGCGCCTAAACTTAACCGTTCTAACCTTAACCAACTCCGAAACAATGCCTAACCTTAACCTTAACCTTAACCATGCCTAACCTTAACCGGCGAAAGAATACACGTTAAAAAAAAAATCACGTTAAAAAAAAAAAAATCATGGGATTTGAACTCGCGTCAACAACGAACCGCAGGACCACGGACCGCTGCTATGCCAGGTGAGCTAAAGCGCCGAATGAGAGTCATAGCGGATTTGGACGGTTACGTAATTCCACAAGCTCTGCCGAGCGTGCCGCGCGGCAGAGAAAGTTGCGCGTCACGTGCCTGTCGGGGCCAATCAGGCCTACCCCGGAAGTAACTTACTGTTGCGGATAAGCTATACGCGGCCTGGAATGTGTCACTCTTTGCTTTGAGAAAGTAAACAAACACTGCCCCTGTACACACATCTGTAAAAGACTGTACATATTTAAAGCCACCTATGGACTCGTTGCTTACTGGACCGGCTAGATCTGTGTTAACTAGCTCAAGTGGTACCTTTACTTTTTCCGTGGGACGTCTGTTCCTCGATTGAGTGAACTTCCCCTTTATACACACTTCACATTCTTTGTTCTGTCTATGCTTTTCACCATTAATGTGCATGCCTTCTGTCACTGGTTGCAGTTTCAGTAAATCCTCGTAATTACAATAACCCATGATCTCATGCCATGTCTGGATATCATGACTGACAGTCACATTACACATATCGTTATCATTACACTCTGTTTGTAGATAATACATTCTCTTGTACACCTCTATGTTAAATCTCGTACCGTTAGGCTCTACAAGAACATCTTTACCTTCATTGAAGAACACTTTGGCACCGTTTGCAGTAGCAGATTTTACAGAGAATAGTTCTTGTGGGAACGAGGGTATGTAGAGTGCGTTCTTTAACGTCACTGTACACCGGCGCCCCTCACTGTCTATGAGGCATACCTGTGCGTCTCCTCTCCCCTGCGCCAACCCGAATGTGCGCTTCCCGTCTGCCAGCTCCATGCTGTGTCTCTCCGGCTCGAAGGTGCTGTCAAAGTTCTTGAATCGGTTCCTGTCGTTGATGATGTGGGACGACGCACCTGTGTCCACGATCAGTCCCTTCCTTTGGACCTGCTGCTGCTGCGTTGACTGGGTGACGTACGTTGTCTGCGCCCCGAAGATGAAGTCCTCTCGTCCCGCTGCTCTCCGGGCGTCGTCTCGACTCGTCTCACGTCCACCGTTGCCGCCATCTTGTCCACAGCCGCCATCTTGTCCATGCGCGTACTGAGCGATCTGGTCACGTTTCTTTCTGCACACTTTGTCTGTGTGCCCCGTGGATTTACAGAAGCTACACCAAACAGTCTTTGTGCAGTTATCTTTCCGGTGCCCCTTTTCTCCGCATCGCCAACACGCCAGCTCCGTCGGGGGTCTGGTCTTCTCTCTCAGTGCCGCCCGGGCCTTCAGCACCCTCTCTCCCGCCTCCGCGGCAACTGGGTGTGTGTCTTCTGAGGCTTCAAAGTTTCGCAACTTGGCCTTGAACTCCCCCAGCGACATGTCTGCTGAACCGTGTGTCACCAGTAGTGTGACCGGTTTGTACATCTCCGGTAGTCCTCTCATAACCATCGCCATCATTAGTCCATCGCTCTGTGCTTCTCCTGCACTCTTAAGCGCCGTAATGATCTGTTCAGCTCTGATGACGTATTCGGTCACAGTCTTGGTGTGCGCTTTCTTCAGCGCGGTCAGAGTTATGTAGAGGGATACGATCCGGGGTCTTCCCCTTCCGATGTAGTGTTCTCTTAACACTTTCAGGCTCTCTCAGCCTTTGTCCTTCGTGTCGCGGAATATCAGTCCCAAGCTCGTGTCGTCTAGCAGTGGTGCTAACTCGCAGTAGTCGGCATTTTGCTTGGTGTCCAGGGCTTGCGCGGCCGCCGTTACTTCTCCCGTGGGGGCCGTCAAGATGGTTTTCTTCAGCCCCAGTCCGTGCATACAGCACAACATTCGCTCTTCCCAGAGCTCATAGTCCTCTGCCCTTCCGTTGAACGAGGGCCATTTGCTCCTTCCTTTGGTCGCCATCCTCTTTTGATGGTAGGCGTAGCTTTAGCTCCCGTTAGCACGCGGTGCTCCCGGTGCTAAACTAGCCTATACTTTCAGCTAAACTTGCTACCCTTGCTTATTTCGCTCCTGCGTGATCTGGGCCCATAACCTGTTGACAGAGTCACCTGTGGAGCGACAATAACATGGCCATGACGACAAGGTTCCTCTCTTTAGCCTTTGGCGTGGTTTATTATTCACACATCATTATGCACATGAGACCTTCTCTCGTGAGAGGTTATGAGGAAGAGATCGAGGGGGAGGTAACAACTCCTACCTCTTACCTGACGTCAGCATCAATGGCTACGTCTCCTTGCGCCTACAGCGCCCTCTTGTGGAAACAGTTAAGCAGTTACATGCAATCATACATAACACATAATCTCAACAGAAATGATGCAATTAGCAAATCGCAAATTTTCTAACCAGGAAATCCCATTGAGATACAAGATCTCCTTTGCAAGTTGTTGTTATTGTTGTAGGAACAGTTTGGGAGAGGAGTAAAGTACAGAAAAAAAGGTACATTCCCAGGTAAAAAGAAACATTTTCAGGCTCGGTGTCCCGATCCCGAACAGACCCACCACGTAGGCCAGATGCAAGCCGCATTTTACAATAAACCTCTGTGGGGCTGCTTAAAAAATATATATTATAATCGCAAATTTAATCGCAATCGCAATATCTGTCCGAAAAATCGCAATTAGATTATTTCCCAAAATCGTGCAGCCCTACTACAAACATCACAAAACAAACTGGTCAGACTACTGCTTGGCCTTACTCCTAAAACCCACCTCACCCCTGCCCATTTTGACATCCTAGGATGGCTTAGAGACAGAGTAGAGCAACCTTGTTATGGTTTGTAACCGACCCCAATCGCACAACACAAGACAGGTATGAGAGTAAGCCAAAACAGGGCATTTATTCATTACATAACAAAAGGCGGCACTGTCCCTTTAAGGGAGAACACAAAAACACTGGAGTCAAAGAATATAGGGAAAATGCGGCACTGTGCCTTTAAGAGGCGAGCAGGCTAAGGGGCTAAGGCTAAGGGACAGGGCCAGGGCAAAAAGTCAAGGACCAGGACCAGGGGGCACTGGAGAGGGGGACAGGGACAGAGGCCCGGAGAGGCGGGCTGGAGACAGGGACAGAGAACAGGGTTAAGGCCTTGGACAGGGCGAGGGCCAGAGCTGCTTACAGGGATGGCAGGGTTCCGACGGCGGAGGCCTGGCACGGAGATCCTCCTCGGAAGCTGCAGATGGGCAGCGCAGAACACCGGGGTCCCAGAGGACCGGGGCGAAGAGACGCATCCTCCCGTGGAATAGGAAGCGATGCGCGCCGGCTTGACGTCTGGAGTGGGAACACTGGAAAACCTCCCGTAGAGGATTAGAGAGCGCAGACGGTGTCCCACTCCAGGCAAACGGCGACAGGTGGTGATGGCTGGCACGTCGTCTCACGCCGGAGACGCGGCAGGTGATGGTAACATCCAGGACTCCATGAACACTGAACACAGATAAAGATACAGAGTCCAGAACACCGAACCAGCATACAGAACGACCCGACCAGGACTGGAGGGGAGGTCCAGGTATTTAAAGCCCTCTGGGGCGCTAATCATAACTTATGACAGCTGTGAAAGGTAGTCCAAGGGTGGGGGCTGGTGAAGAGCAGAGGAGAGTAAAACATCGCAAGGGTGGGGGCTGTTGAGGAGAGTAGACAGGGAAAGTCCAAAGGTGGGGGCTGGTGAGGTGAGGAGACAGGGAATTAAAGGTCCAGGGAACAGGCGAAACCTCACAAACCTGCAATGGGCCTGTTCTACAAGATACACTACACCACTAAGATATCCATGTATGTACCTGTCGAAACTCGAAATACTTCCTAGGTCAGTGAAGTCCACGACCAGTCGACCACAACACCAGAGGGAGTTCCACAAATCACGTTCAATCCAGATTTGGCTCAAACAAGGGACTAAAACGTTTAGCAATTATGTGAATCTATACCCTCCTTCAAAACCGCTCTCAAAGAGCACCTACGGGTGGCTGCCATTAGAAACTGGCCCAAATGTCAAAATCCCCCACCCACCCAACCCCCTCCAATGTACAGTTTTTTCCCCTTCGGATGTATATATTTTTTTATGATCTCTTTTTCTTACACAGTAACGTATATTTGTATGTCTTGTATGTCATAAATGTCTTGATGAATTGAAAATGGAGGACCCCCATGTAAACAAGACGAAAGTCTTTTTCTGGTCTTCATCCTCGACTTAACAGTTGTTAGTATTGAGCGGTACTGTATTGTACCCATTCTGCAATTTGTTAATAAAGTTTTCAATCAATCAATCAGCCATGCAGTTAAAATTAAAACAGAGCTTTTACCGATTTGAGAAGCTCTCACAGCAGGAAGGCAACTTCCATGTCACACTCCTACGCAGAACTGCCTTTACGTCACAGCCTGCTAATCATAATATTCCACGGTGAAACTCAGTGAAAGGTAGTCCAATCTCTCTTAATTTAATTGGTGGCTTGTTGCATTGGTGTGACAAACAATCGTCTATTTTCAACCCATTGGAGTAGTGTGGTAGATTCTGGGAACATAGATCTCATTAAATCGAACGAATGTGTTATATTTAGAGAAAACAGCTGCAATAGTAAAGTCAGCCAAAGATATGGCTGGTGATTAGATTACTCTGCCCTTTTGGTGAATTTGCATACAAAGTGTGGGCAACAGCCTGTATCCTGTGTGATCTGTGGGAACTGTTTACAATGTGGGGGTGGGTAAACAGCTAAACGCAATCAGCCACCTGGGCTCGTCAGGGGTGGGGGGCAGGAAGCTTTAGTTACCCATTCACACACACACACACACACACTCACATTCACATACACACACACACATACACAGACACACACACACACACAGACACACACACACACACACACACACAGACACACATAGACACACATACACACACACACACACACACACACACAGACACACATAGACACACATACACACACACACACAGACACACATAGACACACGTACACACACACACACACACAGACACACATAGACACACATACACACATTCACACAATCAGAGGACACATGCACACACATAGACACACATACACACATTCACACAATCAGAGGACACATGCACACACATAGACACACATACACACATTCACACAATCAGAGGACACACACACACACACAAAATATAATTAAAAGTGTTTACATTGTGGTAATAATTATGAAGTCATACTAAAACTGTATTATTGTAATTTGTACAAGTAATGTGTTTAAGTATGATTATCTGTGTTTATGTAATCAATATATCTTGAGGTTCATCAAAGTATTCAAGTAATGTGTTTAAGTAAAAATACAGGGAAAATATTCTCTGGGCAAAAACAAAGTGAAGAGGGTTGGCCTATTAAGCCAAACCCCTAATTTCAAATGTAAGCTTAGCCGGCCTGGCATTGGAGGAAAGAATGTGATGATGTCATCACTCCGAGACACTGGGCCTTGGGGATATAATGGGATGTGGGGAGGGGGAGAGGGACTCTGAAAAACCCAACCACCAGGACAAGACCTCTCTACCATCTCATCCACAAACAGGTCGGCGGAAGGAACAAAGGAACTTTTTGGAGGGAAAACCAACTGCTTTGTTATCAGCAAGAGAACAAAGACTTTCAACCACTTATCAACTAGCATTCTCTTTACTGTTATATTAGCCTAGTTTTGTTCAATTACGGCATAGTGTTTTTGATCACAACTATAGCATTCTTATTGTAATTTGTATACAACTCTTAACTTTGATTAAACAGCTGTTATATAACCCTTTTCCTCCTAATTCCTTCTGCCTGCACCCGTTGAGAAGATAGAAGTAATTCCCAAAGCTTAAAGTTATTGAATCACAACGCAGAGTACTAAGCAACCCGGTTCTGAACAGAGCAGAACCGAAACAGCTTGGGAATCCACTTCATTTTGGTGTCGTCACCCGTGAACAGCGGCTGCCCAGGACGTGAATCATTTTTTTTCCTTCACTCATCGACCTCTTCAGCGGACGACGGGGACACAGCGGCGGGACCTTCGTTCCTTGGGACAGAGGTGAGTGTTATAGGAGAATGGGCGGTTCTATTCGAACTACAAGGGGTTGGAATAAGCTATTGCTTCAATTATGTGAAGTAATTACAAGACCTCATATTGTTGTGATATGATGATGTATTGAGATTCAGCGCCCAGCGGTTTGCGAGACGGTCATAAGCGTCGTGATGCGACTGACTGCAGGACTTTCTGGCCAGGGGTCCACGGTGGTTTTTGTGCGTACGACAGGGTGGCGCTTCCTGGGAATATTAGGCCCCAAAAAGGTATTCTCAGGATATGGGGCGCGGTAATGAGTGTTGATTTGAGTGTTCTGAATGAAAAGAGCTGTGTCCGGTTAGCATTATGTCCCTGCTTATAGTCACAGATACGCGGGAAGTGAGGCCGTGAGTGAGTGGACAGTGTGGGCATAAATGCGTCGGGCTCAATGTGAGTGAGCTCTGTTATTATTGAGGACATGCAAGTCGGGTGTGGTGAGCTTGAGAGGAGGCCTTCGTGACCGGGGAATTGGCGTGTGAAGTTACAGGGGTATGGATACGTGGTTTTTGATAGAAGCGGGGTGTGTTCGTGCTTGAGGGGCCCGATAAGGGATGGTTTACTGTCAATTCGCGTGATAGTCTGGGCGTGTCTGCAGGGATCATCCGGCCGAATTAAACGAAGGTGCGTGTTCGTGGTTAGAGCCGTGCCAAGAAGACTCTGAGGTCTTGTTTGACTTTAAGCACAACACTGTGTTAGTTAACTACGCTACACTGTAACAATAGATAAGTACTTAATGAAACAATTCGGACTGATAGGTACTTAGTGGGAATTCAACAAAAGACATGGTAAGCTTAAACATGCAGTATGAAAGTGTGTGCGATTACGTTTGGTCTAGTGTTTACTAGTCGCGCTGCTGTGCGACGTTCGAGAGACGATAATGTGCGTGAATGCTGATTTTGTATTTTTATTTGTGTTAGGAAGCGTGTATGAATGTATGGTTGGCGAATGGCTATGGTTAGGAATGATTGGTGGTACGTGTGATAGTGTAGTTGTATTATTATGTAATTTAAGTCACCGGTTGGCCGTGGGGAAATGTAATGATAACGCCGGTTTTTCGGGGCCCGTGGAACGCAGCAGCAGTTAGCTGTTGTATTAGCCTCTGAGGCGACCGGAGGATACGGCGGACAAATAGACATAGGTTCAAATGTATAAGGTCGATCGATAGTGTCTTGAGATTACGGGGATGTGTTAGACACTTAAAAGTTTTCATATTCGTGGCAGATAAAATAGTTGTATAATGTTTTAGGTGAATGGGATTATATGTTGCGGGGACCCGACCCGGAAGTCGTTCTAAGCTCGCCGGTGGTGGCGACAGAGGGGTCAAACTAGAGTTTTGCGGCGGCCTGAGGGCTGTTATGTTTTAATATTTCTGTTTAGGTCACTACACTGGCGTTTTGAGGGAATTAGGATTCTGTTGTGGGGAATGTGGTGTTATATTAACATTGCGAGGTGTCGGCCCGCGCGGCGAAACGGGTCGTTGGGGAACGTTTTTATGGGATCATGGGTGAAGCTAAGCTAATGCTACCGAGCCGCGCTAACGGCTAAAATGGTCGCCGGTTGTGACGTCATAAGGGTGCGCGGTCTGACGGCCCGCGACGTGGCTAACGAAGCTAAGCTAACTGTGCTGACGTCATGGCATGACGGGGCTCTCGGGATGTCTCGCGAGGGGGCGTCCATCTTAGCAGGGGCGCCGGCGTCCATCTTGGGAGGGCACCAAGCGTCCATTGTTAAGGGGAGGGTGGAGTTTATTTAGGAATACGGTGGGGGCGGAAGAGGACAGGATGAATATTTTTGGATTCTGCTCACAGAACGTTTTCATTAGGGGGTTAGTGTGCTGGTAAAGTGGGTTGGATTGTTGTGTTTTAATCTGGCGGTGGATTGTGGGGCCTTGGCCCCCCTCCCCCTCGTGCACTCTCTCTCACCCCCCCCCCCTCCCTCTCTCTCTTTCCTTCTCTCACCCTCCCCCCTCTCCCTCTCTCTCTTTCTTTCTCTCTCTTCCCCCCCCCCCCTCTCCTTCTTTCCCTCTCTCCCCCCTCTCTTACTCTCTTTCCTTCTCTCACCCTTCCCCCTCTCCCTCTCTCTCTCTTTCCTTCTCTCGCCCTCCCCCCTCTCCCTCTCTCTCTTTCCTTCTCTCTCTCCTCCCTCCCTCTCCCTTTCGCCTCCCCCCTCTCTCCCTCTCTCTCTCTCTTTCTCTTTCACCCCCCCCCTCTCTTTCTTTCCTTCTCTCACCCTCCTCCCTCCCTCTCCCTTTCACCTCCCCCCTCTCTCCCTCTCACCTCCCCTCCCTCTCTCTCTCTTTCTCTTTCACCCCCCCCTCTTTCTTTCCTTCTCTCACCCTCCTCTCTCCCTCTCCCTCTCACCTCCCCCCCTCTCTCTCTCTCTCCTCCCTCCCTCTCCCTTTCGCCTCCCCCCTCTCTCCCTCTCCCTCTCACCTTCCCCCCCTCTCTCCCTCTCCCTCTCCCTCCCCTCCCTCTCTCTCTCTCTCTTTCACCCCCCCCCTCTCTTTCTTTCCCTCTCACCTCTCCTCCCTCCCTCTCCCTTTCGCCTCCCCCCTCTCTCCCTCTCCCCTCCCTCTCTCTCTCTCTCTTACCCCCCCCCCCCTCTCGCTCCCTCCCCCTCACTCCCCTCATTCCCACACCGCCTCTCTTCCAAATATTTTCCCCCCCCCCCTCGGCCCCCCCGAAACGTTCTCTCTTTCTCTCCTAGTTTGGGCCTATATATAGATATGTTGTTTTTGTATGGGTTTCAAACGCGGTGTAGTGCTAGGGTTATTGTTTATTGCTTACTGTAGGGTTCAAAGGCAGTAGGATGAGTTTGGGACTTATTGAGCGGGTGTTGTTGTTCCATATTCAGTTTTATTGTTATTTTTAGGGGATTTCTAGTGCTGGCAGTGGTATTGGCTGCCGTTAGGGCTACGCTTTGGTCGACAAGGCGCTCGTACTTCTTTCCTTGCATTTGGACGGGCTCCGGCTGGTAAGGCGGGGGCTCCGTGGCAGTATTTTTGTGTGGCGTTCATGTTGGTGGGCCGTAGGTCGGAGCATAATTACTCTGCTCGGCTGCGCCTGCGATGGAGGTGTGGGTAGACAGTTCGTCGTGGCTCACTGTCTGCCTCCACGCTTTGACGGGGATGCGCTGTGTGCGACTCGTCGATGCTCGCTGCCACACTGCGCACATTTTTCATTTTACCAGGGGTGCGGGGACTGCTAAACGTCGTGGCGGGGGTGGGCTCGCTGTCTGCCACCGCGCATTAACGGGGGTGCGCTATGCGTGCACTCGTCAAAGGCTCGCTGCCACACTACGCGCATCGGATTATATTGTGTGTGGGTATTTGGGTGACTGTGGTTACGGTGGTTGAGTGGTGTCAGAGGTGCGGTATGTGTGTGGCAGTGGTTGTGAGTGGTATGATCTTTGAATATCCTTGAGTAGGAGGCCCGGGGTTTCGCGTTCCAGGTTGCAAACTGGGGGTGATGCCGTGGGCCACAGGACGAGTTGACCAGTGGGATGTCATTGGTCGGCAGGATTTTCAATGTGGGGATGGTGTCGGCGCCTGTGGTTATGAACGGGTTGTGTGACACTGTTCTAAATGCACGGGGACTTCAGTGACATAAGACACTGAAAATTGATTTCTGTTCTCGTGAGGAGCGCGTTATTTAACACCTAAAGGGTTAGGTGTTACGGGGGAGATATAGTAACTGTGTGAGAAATTATGAATGGAAAATATGTATGTTACTGAGATGTATAATGTAATATGAGCGGAATACATTGTTAGGCTTTCACGGACAGAAATAAATATAGTTACACATACACATAGTAATTTGCAAAGAACAATTAGAGTAAAAGTGAGATTATTCACCTAAAATTACCATGTCCAATACAGATGTTTAGAAATGATAGGCTGTAAATAACAAATTTCTGATTGACCAACAGAAGGAGAAAGCTGATGCAAAATAAGTTCCCCGGAGTTGTATTAAGGAGGATCATGACAACAGGATTGAGAGTCTGGTTTTCCAATGGAGACAACTGAAAAAAAGAATAAGGCTGTGTCATTGATAAATCAAAAACGAAAATTGCACAAATGCTCTCAAGTGATTTTAGTATAGGAGATGCCCGACATTCCATGCTTAAAGATAAATGATGGTTTGTTAACGGGAAATGCCACTGATAATTAAGTGTATGCTTTTTCTTCTCTCTTCACAGCTGCTCCGGGACGGATGGCCAGCACTGACAATTCCGAACCCCAACAGGGAAATCAAAGAGACTGTTGACAGTCAGGCGGTATAGTATCACACAGCGAGTTATCAATTCCTGTTTGCACCAATATAGAAGTGTGAGTGAAATTAACTCAAGTTTGGTAAAAATAGTTTGAATACAGAGAAACTTGCTTTCCAAACGGTGACGTTACGAGTGTTTGAAGAAAGGTGAGAATGGAAAATACACAGGTAGGAACAACTGGAGGGTTAGATGCACTAACCATAGAAAGGGTAGATAATCTGTTTATTTCAACGACTGGAGATGTCACGATAAAAGTGACGAGAAAATGGCCAAAGATATTCAGGCCATTACAGAACCTTGTGGTTAAAGGAGGCCGGTATAGAATGCGTACCCAAATTAAGAAACAGAAAAAGAGATTACGAAAGGTGATAAAAAGAGATAATGTCGGTAGTGGGGTAATGCCGATGACCTCTGCAGACATTACATTGACCGAATTGGATGGTGACGTTAACTTGATTGACTGGAATTTGATTGACTCCCCTCTAGTGTCCAGTGTGACGGAGGGACTGGAAATAATGTCTTTTACTCCGCCACAGGGAGTCGTTGCAGCAAGCGACCCAGAGACAACTGTATTACCCGAGTCGATCCACGCTGAAGTGTCCGTTGCAGGTGACTGCCAGTTAAAGACGTGCCTCCCTCTAGAACAACAGCTAGCCGAGGCTAGACAGGTAGTGGAATACCTCCAAGGCCTAATCCAGTCCACACAGCCCGGAGGGGAGACAGGTTCCAATGGAGAACCAGATGGCCAGAGACGGGCTCAAGTGGGAACACAAGGGGGTCATGCGCCAGAACAACAACAGAGGTCGAGAGGAGCAATCGGGTGGCAACACCGAGGAAGAGGTGGAGGCCGAAACCGGAATCCGAATGGAGTCCCGGTGCGGAAGGTGGTGTGTTGGAGGTGTGGGGAGACTGGTCATATCGCACGGGAATGTGACCTGTGGGACCATCTATCCACAACAGGAGGCCCTCGAGGGGGGAACAGAGGAGGTGGACGTGGGCAAAACCAAGGTCGGTATCAAGTACAGTGTCCACAGCCCGCGAACTCCCCCTGTCCAGGACCCCCGCAGCACCAAAGCCAAGATGAGAGGCGGAGCCCAGCAATGGGGAGTCAAGCCGCCAGCACTGAGATGGGGAAAGAGGCGGCGCCCTATAGACAACAGGGCGTGTTTGTACAGAAACAGATGGCGGGCCCCTCCCAACAACGGGCCCCTCTCAAGGAACTGTGACTGGACCAAATAGGTACGTGGTTTTCTCCTCCGAACAGGCTCCAGGGAACCATGGCGATGATGGCATACCGCCAGGACATGTTCTGGGCCCGATGACCCCAGGGTCATCCGGTCACAGGCGGCTGACCCACCGGGTCCCACAACCCGGGGGAGACAGCCAGTGTTGTTGGAGCTGTGGAGTGGAAGGTCATTTTCAAAGGTCATGTCTGCAGAGGCCACCGGCAGAATAAAAATATATACAACTGATTAGGGTACAGATGGGATATATTGAATAATAAGAAATGCTCCTAATTAGATTAGAATAAAAATAGAATAAAAAATATATAGAGGGGCTAGGTGATTAGATTATGAATGGAAGTTACTAAAAACGGATGTGTGATTAACTGACAAATGCATGAACTAATCAGACTAACAAGAGGATCAAATTATGTTAAACAGTTAATATTAGGTATTCAATATTAGACAGTGTGATGATGTGACACTGCGGCAGCTAGTGGTCAGTAAATTATCCATGCTTGGTCAACATTCAGATTGGTCAAAGGGTGGACTGCATGATTAAGAAATTAAAAAGACCCATAGTTGTTTCTAGTTTTTTATGGTATTGATAGACGGGTATTAACAGTTATGAGCAATAGATATAGGTGTTTATTTACTTTTATTTTTACTTCTCTTTTCTAGTGTGTTACGAGCAATTCCTGACTTAGGCCGGGAGCGTTCATTTTGTTTATTCATTTGATATCCCTTTTTTGTTTCTTAGTTAATACAGGGGTGCATAGGCCTCTAGATGATAGGTTAAAAATTTGTTGAAAAGAAAAAAGAAAAGCTCACAAGTTTAGTTTATTTTTTCATTTATTTGGTTTGGCATGGGTTTTTCTTTGTATGTTTTGTTTTCTGTTTTTTTTCTTTCTGTATATTTTTTCTTAGGGTACCTGGCAAGCTGGGAGTGATCTCGACACATCAGGACTGGGTAGTATATGTCTGTAAAATGGACTGGGAACAAAGTGAAGGAACATGAGCTAGTTCATGGATTTTTGTTCTCCGCCCATTGAATACCCGGTTTTAGGGGCTGGGGGTGTGTCGTGATTGGTGAAAGTGTTGGGAAGCATGATTCTCTGTACAGTAATGAAGCTCAATAGGTTTGGTCGCTATTGGCCAAATTAGTCTTGTGTAGGGTGTGAACATGTGCAATTGATAATTGGCTTGTGGGGGACTCCGTGGGCTTGATGAAGGCTGGCGGAGAGTGTGGAAGATGTGTGTTTAAGGCGGACTGTGATTTGTTGCCATGCACACAGGATTACTGGGAGAGTGGATGTGTCAGTGCTGACCGTCCGGTCCGGGGTGCAGCTGTCCAAAGGACGAAGGTAACGATGTTTGAATGTGTATTCCACATCGAGAGGTGGAGGAGTATACTGTTTTGACAGCATAATATAATGAGAGCCATGTGAATTTTTCAGAATTTTGAAAATGTATGATCTAGAAGCCATGAAATATATAGATAAATGATTTGGAAAAGGAAGTTGTCAAAGCTCAGACCAGTAAAGAGAGTCTGAGGGAGGAAAAGTATGGATTCTCAATCAATTGTTGTGGTAAGAAGTGACCTGCACTGTCCCCCGAAGCGATATATATTCACTGCAGGATACGGATGGGAGATTGGGGAGACAACAGTCATCAGAGTGTGGTACAAGGAAGACAAGGACTCCATCGGTACTGTTGATCCAGGACACTGGCTAGTGTCTACCCAGCGGTTCCATGGGGAACCACAACACTGCGGAGAACCAGGAGACGCCTACCTCTCAGGCCGGGAGAGTTCCGGCCAATGCAGTGACCGGGTCTTGAGGCTTCAGAGGGAAACGACAGACAACCAACGAGGAGACAGGCGGCTAGGCCTCAGCAACAACTCCGGCTGTCAACAGAAGCAAGGCCTCAACCATTGACCAGGCTGTGACAGCAATAGAAAATACAGCAGGGGGCTCTACCCCCTAATAGAGGTCAACACGAGTCAAGATGTTCTTGACAGAAGATGGGGTGTGATGAGAAAGGCAATTTGCTTTCTAAATTCCACCTCCCAGAATGGGGAGTTGCACCCAGCAGTCGTGAACTGCACCAGCTCTGAGCAATAAAGAGGAGGCTGGGTCAAATCTAGAAAACATAGACCCCCCTCCTCAATGCTCCAAGTCAGAATTTGACAACTCACAGTTGAAACCAATGGAAATTGATCTTGGTACGAGAACAGGTTGTTAAAGACTGTGCACACGATCACAAAAACTGAAATTGCTAATTTGAATTTTAGGATCTGAGTGTGGCAAACCATATATATTTTATCCTAATATGATTTAAAATGTCTTAAGTATTATCTAGATAGTAGTGTGTAGAGATTGATATCTATGTTTGACATATTAAGGATAGGTAAACTATCCAAGTGGGGAAATGTGGTAGATTCTGGGAACATAGATCTCATTAAATCGAACGAATGTGTTATATTTAGAGAAAACAGCTGCAATAGTAAAGTCAGCCAAAGATATGGCTGGTGATTAGATTACTCTGCCCTTTTGGTGAATTTGCATACAAAGTGTGGGCAACAGCCTGTATCCTGTGTGATCTGTGGGAACTGTTTACAATGTGGGGGTGGGTAAACAGCTAAACGCAATCAGCCACCTGGGCTCGTCAGGGGTGGGGGGCAGGAAGCTTTAGTTACCCATTCACACACACACACACACACTCACATTCACATACACACACACATACACAGACACACACACACACACAGACACACACACACACACACACACACACACAGACACACATAGACACACATACACACACACACACACACACACACACACACACAGACACACATAGACACACATACACACACACACAGACACACATAGACACACGTACACACACACACACACACAGACACACACAGACACACAGACACACATTCACACAATCAGAGGACACATGCACACACATAGACACACATACACACATTCACACAATCAGAGGACACATGCACACACATAGACACACATACACACATTCACACAATCAGAGGACACACACACACACACACACACAAAATATAATTAAAAGTGTTTACATTGTGGTAATAATTATGAAGTCATACTAAAACTGTATTATTGTAATTTGTACAAGTAATGTGTTTAAGTATGATTATCTGTGTTTATGTAATCAATATATCTTGAGGTTCATCAAAGTATTCAAGTAATGTGTTTAAGTAAAAATACAGGGAAAATATTCTCTGGGCAAAAACAAAGTGAAGAGGGTTGGCCTATTAAGCCAAACCCCTCATTTCAAATGTAAGCTTAGCCGGCCTGGCATTGGAGGAAAGAATGTGATGATGTCATCACTCCGAGACACTGGGCCTTGGGGATATAATGGGATGTGGGGAGGGGGAGAGGGACTCTGAAAAACCCAACCACCAGGACAAGACCTCTCTACCATCTCATCCACAAACAGGTCGGCGGAAGGAACAAAGGAACTTTTTGGAGGGAAAACCAACTGCTTTGTTATCAGCAAGAGAACAAAGACTTTCAACCACTTATCAACTAGCATTCTCTTTACTGTTATATTAGCCTAGTTTTGTTCAATTACGGCATAGTGTTTTTGATCACAACTATAGCATTCTTATTGTAATTTGTATACAACTCTTAACTTTGATTAAACAGCTGTTATATAACCTTTTTCCTTCTAATTCCTTCTGCCTGCACCCGTTGAGAAGATAGAAGTAATTCCCAAAGCTTAAAGTTATTGAATCACAACGCAGAGTACTAAGCAACCCGGTTCTGAACAGAGCAGAACCGAAACAGCTTGGGAATCCACTTCAGTAGCATCATTATTTATTCATTCAAACTATTATTGCATTGCACACCGATAAATCGGCGCATCCCTAAAAAACCTACAAATTGGGAGGGAGAGGGAGCAGAATGAGAGAGCAGAAGTTGTTACAACTGGGGTCGTTATTGCAATGTGTGGAGTGGGTTTAGTTTAGTTATGGGGTGAGTCGTGAGTGTAAGGGTTCTGTCAAATCATCATCATCATCATCATCATCATCATCATCATCATCATCATCATCATCATCATCATCATCATCATCATCATCAATATGCATTGGGGCAGTGATGCAGTGGAGAAAAGGGTGGGTATTCTGTGGAATCCGGCAATAAAAACGTTTTTTTGTTTAGTTTTCCCCCCAGAATACAATTGTTTTGTTTTCCTAAGAAATACCACGTTTGAAAAAAAATTCAACCACAAACATTTATACCAGTTTAAAAAGGTAGACTCTATTTCACAAATAAAAAGGTGATTATAAATCTTAGGTAGGTTTACCCTCCCACGTGATTGGATCAGAGATTATTCTCTGATGAGACTACAAACCATGGAATTGGACACTTTATATCCAACAAACAAAACCACAAACACCCCCTTGGCCCATTAGGGGCTCAACCCTAACAACATGCATAACTCTGCATAATATTATCACAGCAGGAGTCTGTTAACCCCTTTAATCCCAGTCTCTGTGGAAATGCTCCAGTGTATGCATCAATGCACAATATAGATATGCTCTCATTCAACAAATAACTGACTTGATATTATTCCACAAACCAAAGGATTTTCTGCACACTTAATGATTCTTAGACCAACCTGTCTCAGTTACTTGTCTTTTATTCAATATTTAGCAAGTTTTCAAGTTTCTTTATTAGTTGTCATACAGAAGTACAGAATACTTTTATACAAAATGCTTCTTTCTGTTACGCTCCAGGGACTGTGCTAGACAAAAATAGATAAGTATAAAATAAGTATAGCAGCAGGCCATGTGAGCGGCGCGGGGAGCGGAGCGGGCGGTTTTGACGTGAGCGACGGAGTGGGTTTTAAAATGGGTCGGCCCGACATCCGGAGAGAGAGTTCTCCTCCGCTCCAATCCACTCCGGGCCGCTCACAGTGGTTTAACACTGATGTAATATACATGTAGTACAATGCCAAAGCAACAGATGGCGATGTACAAACATGAAGGCCATTTTCAACCAATGAGAAGGGTGAACCGTCACTCACATCCTGTTAGAAAAAGTATATGACGCCATTGTTGTTGTCGTTAGCTTACATGCTAACGTTAATGGCAGCGACCATAGCATTGTGGCTAGGCTAGCTATCATCGCTTATTAGAGCTATAAACAACGTTATTTAACATTGCAGAATGGGTACAATTACAATACGGCTCAATACAAACAATTGTTAAGGGGCCCAGGGGGTGTAGACTGTTGTAGTTTGGTCAAATCAAGCAAATTTACATCATGCTCCAAAAATAAAAAAATAAAATCTGCCGAGCGATGTGGAGCGGGGACCGGGGGAGCGCTCGATTCAAGGTGAGCGGTGAGCGACTTGGGGGCGGGGTCAACATGAGCGATTAGCGGAGCGGAACAAGCCGTCTAGAGCGAAGAGCGGATTTCTCGCCCGCGCCGATCCGCTCACGGGCCCTGTATAGCAGTATAAAATAGAAGTCAAGTATGTAGACAAAAGTGTTCAGTATATACATATATACAATGTACAATGCAGAGTAGAAGTAACTGAGTTACCATACAATATACTATACAGAATGGGTACAATACAGTACGGCACAATACACACAATTGTTAAGGGGATGCAGACCAGAGAAAGACGTTTGTCTTGTTTACATCAGGGTCCCCCATTTTCAATTCATATCGACATTTATGACATACACAACATACATGACATTAACATGTCTGACGAGCACAGAGTTGCCAGTCGATAATTCTTGCTATTTAAAAATATTCCTCTTCTTCTCCCCCACTACTCCTCCAACGGTCGACCTGAACAATGGGGGATTAATAAGAACAAGCCGCATCGGAAGAAGACGGCCGCTGCTGCTGAAATCATAGATATCTATGGCTGAAACCACCGCCTCGCTGGCTCTTCCGCTTAACAGCGCGGCAGTGGGCGATAAGGGGGGCGTGCTAGCGCGCGGTCACGTGGGCTTATTGGTCAATCAGAGGAACCCGGAAACCGAACTGCGTTGTATTTGGCATAGACGCGTCAGGCAGTCCAAGACCCACTGGCAGAGGTCATAGTTCAAGCCCAGGGCCCTCATTCATCAACGTGTTCTACGCACAGATCTGTGCTTACCCTGTGCGTACAATCATTTCTAAGCAAAGAGTGGGATTCATCAATTTCGATTTGAACTTGACTCCGTGCTTACGTCTACGCACAGGTCAGAGCACACTTACCTGACGCCCAGTGGTCGAATATATTATTACAACAAGGAAATGAGCTTCTGTGCATAATAACACTGGCATGTTCTGTACGAACCGTAGTTCATTATAGTTCATTGTAAAATAGCAACAGTAGTGTAATTATGGTCAAAACCCTATAAATAGCATTTGGAATAATAGATCTTTCTCTCAGAATGAATGCAGCATGGTTTATATAGCGTTATCGGAATATACGGGGTGTAGGCTACTGACTGACTGCGCTCCGCGTAGCTTGATTGATTGATTGATTGATTGAAAAGTTTATTAACAGATTGCAGAATGGGTACAGTACAGTACAGCTCAGTACATACAATTGTTAATTGGGGATGCAGACCAGAGAAAGACTTTCGTCTTGTTTACATCAGGGTCCCCCATTTTCAATTCATCATAAATCATAAAGCTCAACTCGTTATTATTTTGCGCAGACCGCAGAAACACGGGAACGTTTTGATTATATTTAAAAGGCTTTACGTTAAACGAAACAAGTGGAATTTCGAAGCTGTAAGCAGAATACAAGTCATGAATATAGTGTTCTTCCCCCTTTTTACTGTATAAGAAAGAATAGAAAACGCATTGCAATGACACCAGATAGTGGACAGACTATGTATATGATGGGATTCAAGTTCGCGTTTTTGTTGATCATAGGCATGCTGTCAGAGTATGATATCTTAATCAAACATTCTAGAACATTTGTCGTCACAGATCATGTCCTAATAGAACATAGGCTATGGCATGGATCGTGATATTGTGTGGACTGTTATTATTACTGTACCGGTACCACCCATTGTGACAACAGCCTTGTGAGTCCCGCACACAAACATGATGGAATTCAAGTTCATGTATTGAAAGGCAGGCTACATCATACATGCAGTGAGATTCATTGTTCTTGTATATGCTCTCGTATTATTGTTTATATAGGCTACCCAATACTGACATCAAAATAGATTGTAGTATGCCTCTAGAAATCATATGCAGCAGGTAGAAAATTGACGGGAGATCCATCGCGATTTGGAATAAAATTGAGGAGAACTTTAATCCCTGGGTATTAATCAAACAACACGGGAAAAGGCAGTCATATTCCAGCGCGGTATTTATTAGTGTTTGCGCTGCCCAGGCAGCAATGGTTAATAGATATCATATCCGACATCACCGTAAGTGTACACGTCTGTCAGCCTGTCTCATGACACGCTTTCCTCGGCTTAGTCCATTTTTCCACATTTCATGGGTGTATTCCATTACCGTATATGGTTAATCGGGGCGTTTCTGGTATGCAAATACGTGAAAGTGTGCACGAGCCTCGGCGCAGAGCCAAGGTGGGATTCATCATGACAGGTGTGCGTAGAACCTGCGTACGCACGTGTGATGAATCCCGACTTCCCTGTGCGTACACCGGTTCTACATTCCGTGCTTACGTGTGGAAATAGAACATGTTCTACGCACACATTGATGAATGAGGGCCCTGGTCCCTGAGCTTGGCTATGAGTTTGGAGGGGACTACTTATTAAAAATAAGAGAGTGAACGACACAGTAACTGAAACAGGTCAGTCTACGAGTCATTAAAAGGGAACTACACCCAATTTAAGAATGAATACATGTTATTCCTATGGTCAGTATCGAACACACGTAAACAAGCAGGGAGCTCACCATCATAGGTTTCTGGCACATGCTCAATACATATAAAGCAACAATTGCCATGGGCAAATTGAGGTCATGATGTCAGCGTTTTCCAAAAGCTCCATTTTCTATCTTTATAACTGAGAACACTACTATAGAATAAAGCTCGTTTAGGCATGAGAACTAAAAAATAAACATTCTGTGGGTCCACAAAATCTGTCTTTCATTTATTGTCTATGGAGCAGCTTCAGACTTTATACTTGATGACATCACACGTTTGAGTCTTCTCAGGTTCCTGGCTTTGGGAGAGAGTAGCTCATGTTCACAAATATTGATTGAATGTTCTTAGGCTATGGAAATAACATATTGGAATTCCTAATATGGGTGTTCTCCTTTAAACGTGCATGCAAATCCTACCTGGTTTGTATGGACATGATCTTTCCTGTATTTTGCTATGCAGCACCTTTTAAGACAAAGCTGTGCATAGACCAACATTTATGTTTGGACGATGTTAGTCTAGTTAGGGCTTATTTAAAAATAAACAACATTAAATAGGTACCATTATACAACAGTGTGGCCAAATAAGCCCAGGCATTAGCCTAGCATTGTTTTTATATGTAAAAAAATTCAATAAGAAAAAGCCTTGGTAGCACTTTATAATAACACCCTGTTATAATGCATGTATCGTGCTTCCATTCAAACAGACGGCAACACACGTGCGTCAAGTCTCACTTGCGTGAGACTTCCTCTCTAGATACTCTACCTGGCCGCGTGTAGCTTATTCCCAGCGGAAGAGTGCGTCGCGTTTCTCTGATTGGCCATGACGCCCATGTGACCGCGGCAGCGCGAGAGAACGGCAGTGCGGAAATAGGCTGCATCCTCCACGTCAAGAAAGACAGACAGGCATTCTCTGTGACAAACCCTAACCTTAACCAACTCCGAAATAATGCCTAACCTTCTCCCTAACCTTAACTTAACCCTAACCTTAACCAACTCCGAAATAATGCCTAACCTTAACTTAACCCTAACCTTAACCAACTCCGAAAGAATGCCTAACCTTAACCCTCCCTAACCTTAACTTAACCCTAACCTTAACCAACTCCGAAATAATGCCTAACCTTAACTTAACCCTAACCTTAACCAACTCCGAAAGAATGCCTAAACTTAACCAGCGGAAGAATGCACGTTTATAGCGAGAGATGATAAACGTAAAAAAAAAGAAAAAAAATTTAAGTAATTCGAACTTGGGACCAACCACACCGCAGGCTCCACAGCACGGCGGCATACCAGTTGAGCTAAGCGTCGAATGAAAAACATCAGGGATTACGGCTACATAATGCCGCAAGCTCTGCTGCTCCGCGGGGCGTGTCGCAGCCAATCAGGGAAAACGCGGAAGCACTCGGCAGCACTCTTCCGCTGGGAATAAAGAATAGGCTACCTGGCCAGGGTACTCCTGGGTCCTAGTGCCCCCCCCACGTTACATTATATGTCATGCACATGTATTTTATATGTTAATAAAATTGCATTTATCTTTAGTCCTAATTCTGTCACTGTTTGATGTCACAAAGAAGGGTATATCCGAAAGCTGTCTACAACATTTGTAACAGGTGATGAAAAAGTAACCAAATAATTAACTGTATTAGACATTTGTTAATGATGAATAGGCTTCACTTCAGATTAGGGCACACAATAGCATCTGCAAATGATTTATAGATGTTTTATGAATGTCTTAACAAATCATTTGTTGAACATGAACAAATAAATGGAGATACGTAGTCGTTTTTTCACATCAATTTTTCAAAGCGTCTACAAATGTGTTACTACACATTAAACAACATTATTTAATGATGAACAAATCAAGTACAATGTTGATAATGAGTTATAAATAATGTAGAATGAATTTGTAAATGTTATACAAATAGTTATAAATGATTTAATAATAATTTACGAATGTATATAAATGATTTGTTCATGATTAGTTCATTATCTACAAATACCTTATAAATGTATTATAACAGGGTGTTATTATAAAGTGCTACCAAAGCGTTTCCTATTAATGCTTTCAGTTTGAGTTATGCTTCTGTACAAATCCTCCATGTAAATAAACAGGCTTCTAGCGTTCCCTTTGCCAGGCGGTATAATGTTTTATGCCTCTGAGGTAAGTAGGAAACTCCCCATGAGTACTTAAAAATACTAAACTAATATAGGCCTATTAAATATAATTTGGCCTAATATAATTATATTTGAGAAAAGTTACTGAAGCAGCATCGATTTGGCATCGATTTGAAGAAAACACAAGGACAACCATTTATAATGCCATTTTATGTCATTGACTTTTTATCTAATACAAATGCATACACATACATTTCACCGTCTAAAACCACGTGGAACCACTATTGCAATAAACATCACCATACAAATAAAAAAAAAGATTATCAAGAGGTTGGCTTTCAAGCTTGGGGGTGGAAGGGTTCAAGAGCCACACGCTCACATGCACACGTACAAAGTAATTCACATCCATTAGAGCATATGTACACACACACGCACATACACACTTGTACACACACACACGCACGCACACACACACACGCACACTTGCACACACTTGCACACACACACACACACACACACACACACACACACACACACACACACACACACACACACACACACACACACAGTTGTGTGAGCAGACACATACAAACATCTGTGTACACACACACACACTAAGCTTTATAATACAGCATCAAAGAAGTGTGGCCCTAACAATGGTGTGTGGATGGAGGGAGTGTGATAGCAGTATATGAAGGATGTAAGGGAGGGATGGAGGGAGGGAGGGATGGAAGGAGGGAGGGAGGGGGTAACAGCCAAAGTGTACATAAAACACAACATTTCTATACAGTTAAGCCAACTCTACTCAGTATAAATATTCTTCATCCAAAAGTCAGTGCAGTGCCTTCCTGCTCAGGCATCCCTCCTGGTCACTCCTCCCTCCTGGTCACTCCTCACGCCTGGTCCCCTTTACGCCCGGTCTGTGCCAGACCTGGTCCGTCAATCACACGTTCCACTTTACACAACAAATAACTTTACATCAGGTATCTCAACCTTGTTTTTCTCTAAGGTTTGTGTTGTCATCTTCTTTTTAGTCACCCGGTACCTCAAAGTTCCAGCTGTGAAGTACGTGGGTTTTGAGGGTTGTTTTTACTTTTCCCCACACCAATTAGCTGATATAAAAGAGAACAACAAATTTAGTGTCCGTTTTGATTTTTCTCCCGATTTCCCTTTTTTTCTTTAAAAAGTCCACCGATGCAGGTCTTCTCCTACTGGATCCCCCGGAACAGACACATGGCGAAGACCATGGCGAAGAGCTGAGGAGGGCAGACACAAGACAAAGGAGTCAGTGCTTGGAGAAATACATGAATCAATACATATCTCATGGGTGACGTATTTTCTGGCTGCTCCCGCATCTCCGGTCTTTGCTGCAGCTCTAGGAAAATGAATGGACTATTAATAGAGCGCTCCTAGCTTCGCCTGTGGTCCATGCAGCTGTGGTCCGGTGAACAAAGCCTTCCGATACACATTTATCTCTCTGATACGGCAGGGGGTTTCGAATTGTAAGTGGCAGTTTAATAGAAAGGAAAAATCACTACACAAAACTTGCTTAGCATTGCAGATCAGGTCACCTGACGTCACCAGCGACATCCGGTCATTTAGTGTTGGTGGAACGTTAACTAAACATAAAATCCTTTGGTGAAATGCAATTTTCCCATTAACCCCCACACGCAGGACCAAGGACAAAATGACTGGTGAACGGGAAAGGGAAAGACTTCATTTCTGCCATAGGTGGAAAAAATGCACTAACTATTGACCCACATAGTTAGGCCATTTATACACGTGTCCTCCATTTACTGTCAGAATGGCCTTGCACTCTTTTGCACTAGGGCTGTCACTTTGTTTCTGAATATCAAACTATCGAGCGAACGAGGCAACATTTTTAACTGATCGAACTGTAATGATGTGGTGATCGGATTCAATATTAATATTCAGGGAGCCTTGCTGAACGTCTGTATCTTTCTTCCCCGCTGCTTGATAAGAGTGCTGAGCGCTGCGGACCGGGTTCATCCAAACTGATCAAATCACGTTGGCACAGAACTCACTACAGGAGCTTTGTCCACATAGACCTTTAAGACGAGCCCCAGTGCATTTCTCTCACCACATATGGCAGAAATGAATGGCCTTTTCCTTTCCCCTTTACAAGTAATTTTGTCCTTGATACTGCATGTGGGGGTTAATAGGAAAATTGTGTTTCCCCAAAAGATCTTGTGTTTTGTTAACGTTTCCAATTTTTTAAAGACAAATTGCTAACCCTAAGTGACCGGATGTTGCAGAAAAAATAAACACCAGCGCCGGTGACGTCGGGTGACCTGATCTGCAACGCTGAGCTTGAAATTCTAAATGTGTATCGGACGGCTTTGTTCACGGAGACCACAGCTGCATGAACCAGAGACTCAGCTAGGAGCGCTCTATTAATAGTCCATTCATTTTCCTAGAGCTGCAGCAAAGACTGAAGACTCTGGAGCATCCGGAAGACACATCACGTGAGAGGTCTATTAGGAATAGAAGGATGTCTGTCATCTTATCAATCAGTGACGTTCTTTCAAATAGAAAGTAAAAAATATTCTACTAGTAGTGCTCACTCTCTGTCGCTCTCTCTCTCTCTCTTATATTATATTATATTTATTACATTATATTTATCTATCTATTAGATAGATAAGAGATTTTCACTACATTCATACCTCATTTGCATTTGCACCTTACCTTAACGTTTTGTACCTCATTGTCCGCATTTGTACCTCATTGTCTGCATTTCTTTTTATTATTATTATTATTTTTTTTCTTTACTCATTGTACTTAGATTGTACTTAGGTTGTACTTTAGATTGTATATTGTATATTCCTATGTATATTATTTTTTTTACTGTATGAAGCACACTCTCAGGGGCTCATACAGAACCAAGCATTTCACTGTAAAGTACATGTATTTTATATGTGACAAATAATAAACAAACTTGAACTTGAAACTTGAAACTCTCTCTCTCACACACTCACTCCCTCTCTCTGTCTTTTGCTCTGTCAGCTGCATGCTCTCTCTCTCTCTCACGCTCACTCCCTCTCTGTCTTTCTCTCTCTCACGCTCACTCCCTCTCCCTGTCTTTCTCTCTCTCAGCTGCATGCTGTCCAGAGGCAATACGCAATTACAACTATCCAAACTGATGACAATAATTGTTTCGGGATTGCTTGCTATTATGAAAAGGCATGGGGCTACGGGGGTTATACCATAATAGAGGCAATTCTGATTCTTGCTACCCTGTCTGTTGCTCCATTTCACCATCTGTCTTTTAGTATGGAATATTCTGTTTGTCTGGACTTTTTTACCTCCTTTAAGAGGGACCAACATCTTCTGCGTAAGACTTTATTTTTAAGCAATCTGCCAGGGTAAATTAGCAAAAGAACAGAAAATGTAACAATTCAGTTGCTGTATTTTGCTACTCTAGAAATTACAAAATCGCCCAAGTCAACAGGCAAATGTTTGGCTAATAAAGTGCCTCTGGATCTGGAACACCTCAGCTAGAGTCCTGCATCGGGGCAGTTACCCACAGATTCCCACGGGGGACTGCAAATAAACAGTTGGTGGACAGATTGCAAATGTTTGTTGAAACCATGGGGCGGTTTCCGGTTCTCATCCTGGGTCGGAAACATTATATTCAAAAATAATTGTATAATAATTTATATTACAACCTGAACAGCTTAAAACAAGCAGGATGCAGCATGCTATCTGCTAGCTATCTGCTAGCTTTCTACTGAATGCACAGAGAGGAAATCGTTATCTATCTTCTTGTCTGACTCTGGAGAAGACGGTAAGCGCATTTCCCATAATGTTGGTGTTTTCCTTTAAGCATGCTGCATCCTGCTTGTTTTAAGCTGTTCAGGTTGTAATATAAATTATTATAAAAAAAAAGAAAATATGCTATTCTGCCCTGTGCATGTCTGTGTTATGTGAGAATAGTTGCCTAGGCTACTAACATTTCCCACGTTCACACAGAGAAATGGCTAGCGCAGAGATAAAAAGGAAGACATCGATAGGGGAGTACATCATCGTGGACACAGAGGCCAGGGTGAAATATGCAGTTTGGAGTCATTGTGGGCAAGGAAAACAATGTTGGATACATAGCCTGAAAAATCTGCAACCAGGTGATGTTGCTTATTTGGCTTGAGGAATGAGTCATCGAGATGACAAGGACACAGTTTAAAAATTAGGACTTAAAATAGCCTAATGTTACATTTCATTTAGCGGGTATCGTTTTGGCTCTCAGAACAATTCCATGCGGTGTTGTGTGGGTCGCGGAACAGTCAGGTAGGTCTCAGATGTGGGGCAGTCAGGGAATGAAAATAAGGATCCGTAACACCGATTCTCACCACTAGGCGGAGCTATTGAACTGCCAAATAGGGAGCCAATATAGGGACCCTGAAAATATTTGCAAGCAAAATTGCAACCTTCTCAAATTACCGTTCACAGATGTTGACAGGAAAGGCACAGCGGAAAAAGACGACTTGACTAAAATTAAAAACCTTCACTTCATACCTCAATGGTCAGCACCACAATGGCCAGCGCTCCGGCCACATAGATGTACAGCTCAAAGTAGTCGACCACAGCAGAATAACAGCCCTGTAAGCAGACAAATATGTGATGTTCAGTTTCAGAGTCACTATGAACACGCTGACAGGCACAGACAATAATAATAATAGCATCGCAGACTGAACCCGAGCGAGCCTTTGAACAAAGGTCTTGTTGAGTTACTGCGAGGCGACAGGGGCCCTATCCCCGCTGCCTCTTAACGAGGGCTCTTTGTGTGCGAATGGAAGAGACAGACGCCTTCCGGATATCTTCCATTGTTCCAGGGGCCTGAACAACAGCAACAGGTGGGGAAGACAGTCCAGCCTCCTCCTATCAGCTTCCACTGTAATTACATTTCACTCGCAAGGCATTCATTACACACACACACACACACACACACACACACACACACACACACACACACACACACACACACACACACACACACACACACACACACACAGAAGAGATTGTGCATGCACGTATGTGTGTGTACATGTGTGTTGTATGTATGCGCAGTGTAACTACATTCTCTCTCTCGCACACATACACATTCAGACATCCTTTATATTCCTCTCCTTTTTAGTCATAAGGCACATGCACACACACACCCGCGCACACGCACACACTCCTCCCGTCGCTACTGACGTCACCCTGCTCCAGCTACACCGCGTGGTGAGACAGCCTCCCATGGCCTCCGAAGAAAGAGGATCAGGCACGGAGCAGTCAGTTAGTACCAGGATATCAGCTCTCAGCGCTTCCTGCTCTAATTAAGCTGAGCCTTCGACACGGGTTTGGACAGAAAGAGACAGTGAAAAGAGAGAGTATGAAAGAGCGAGAGAGAGAGAATAAGAGCGAGAGAGAGAGCAGTAGAAGAAGAGAGCGAGCAACAGATACAGTGCATGAAAGTGAGAGAGTGAGTAGGAGATGGGGCTGCTCGATTATGGCAACAAATCATAGTCACAGTTATTTTGATTGATATTGAAATCACGTTTATTAAACTCGATTATTCGTTGATTTGAGAACATCATATTATATAACCCTATCAAAATAATTAGTTTTTATCTTTCTTCTCGACCAATGCTACTCTACAAGTTACCAAATACATTTCAAAATAACTGGAGAAAGCGGCTGGGTGGCGCAGCGGAGATTGTGCTCGTCACCAATGCAAGAGACTCCGGTCTCGAATCCGGGTGTCAGCATTGCCTCCGGCTTGGGCCGGCCGTCATACTAACTCAATTGGCAGAGTTGGCGGGTGGAAGTCGATGGGTGGGGATTTGGACGTTGTGGACAGCGACTCCTACAGGTCAGTTGGGGACGCCTGCACAGCAGAGACAGGAAATGGCGGGGGTAGTGTGAGCCTCCCACACGTTACACCTCGCCAATGAGAGTCCGCGCTGGCAGGTGAAAAGATGACAGGCTGCCTCCTCGTGTACCGGAGGGGACACGTGATGCAAGGCTTCTATCCTCCCTACAACCGGCCAGTGGGGGGCATAGTCGAGCAACGTTCAAGTCAGGGGAGGGGAGAATTGGAAACTCGAAATTGGTATCGGAGAAAAATAGAAAATAAGGAGAAAAAGTGGATAAAAAATGTAATTAAATAAATATCCGGAGAAACGCTCCACCTCCTCCCTCTCAACATGAGCTGAACCCACTGTTTGGGCTTGGGGGGGGGGGGGGGGGGGGGGGGGGGGGTGGAGCACACTGCTGTGAAGGAAGGGTGCGCTGCATTTATGTCACAAGACTAAATGAGAGCAACGCGGCATAGTAATAGTTTTATCTCGATTATCTTGTTTTCATGATCAAAATCATAATTTGAACTGAAACTTGATTAAACGCCCAGCCCTAGTAGAAGAAGACAGAGGCAACAACAGAGACAGTGTGTATGTGTGAGAGAGAGAGAGAGAGAGAGAGAGAGAGAGAGAGAGAGAGAGAGAGAGAGAGAGAGAGAGAGAGAGAGAGAGAGAGAGAGAGAGAGAGAGAGAGAGAGAGAGAGAGAGAGAGAGAGAGAGAGCGAGAGAGAGACACTAAGAGCTGGGCAGGGGGCTGACGACAACACCCACCTTGTTACTGCGGAACATCATGTTGCCTGACAGACACTGCTCCTGGGTGAGGTAGGCCATGTCCCCAGACTGACTGGTCTTCTGGCAGCAGGCCGCAGGCACCATGTCACTGGGGTAGAGTCGCCTGAAGAGGCTCTCCTTGAAGTCCTCGGGACTGTTCACCCCACAGCAGTCAAACTGAGGAGGAGAGAAGAGGTCCTGAGTGCCTGTTTGTGCACTGGCTCGTAGCCTACAGTGTAGTGTGCGTGCATCAGCCCAGCATGAATATTGACCTAGAAGTGGAAAGGGTTTTTATCTATAAAATATAGCCCCCCTGATGAAAGAAGATATCACACACAAGCTTCACCCTTTCCACAAAGGAAGCCCAGTGCTCTCAGAGACAGAGTAGGGCTGCCTGACTGGGTATCGTTTGACCATTTTCAATACCGGTTTGATTGATTGATTGATTGAAAACTTTATTAACAGATTGCAGAATGGGTACAATACAGTACAGCTCAATACACACAATTGTTAAGGGGATGCAGACCAGAGAAAGACTTTCGTCTTGTTTCCATCAGGGTCCCCCATTTTCAATTCATCAGGACATATATGACATACTTGACATACAGATAGTCAGTACTGCTACATCTATACATTTATGACATACCAGATTTGCAAATACAGTACTGTTTGTGATACAGAAGGAGTCAGGAAAAGGGAGTATATACATTTGACGTAGAAACTGTACATTGGAGGAGGTTGGGTGGGGGGGGGGGGGGGGGGGGGGGTGGGTACACTGGGATATTGACAACCATACTGGGTAATCTACATTGGAGGTGGTTGGGGGGGGGGGGGGGGGGGGGGGGCACACTGTATATACAAGCAAAACTGTACATTGAGGGGGGGGGGGGGGGGACACTGTACAAACAAACAAAATTGTACATTGGACTATTGACAAAACCATACTAGGTAAATGACTGTACATTGGAGGGGGTTGGGTTCGGATATTTACAGGGGCCAGTGTTGAATTGCAGTCTCCCGTAGGTGTCCCTTGAGAGTGGTTTTGAAAGTGGGTAGTGATCCACATTCCTTTACAGCTTTGGGTAGGGCGTTCCACATTGATGTGGCATAATTGCGAAACGTGTTTAGTCCCTTATTTGAGCCGAATCTGGGTTTAACATGATTTGTGGAGCTCCCTCTGGTGTTGTGATCGTGGTATTCACTGACCTTTGGGAAGTATTTTGACATGTACATGGGTACCTTGGTCGTGTAGTGTATCTTGTAGACCAGGCCCATTGCAAGTTGCTGTACTCTGTCGTCTACTCTAAGCCATCCTAGGTTGTCAAAGTGGGCAGGGGTGAGGTGGGTTCTAGGAGTCAGGTCAAGCAGTAGTCTGACCAGTTTGTTTTGAGATGTTTGTAATTTTGTTTTTAGCGCCTTTGAGGTGCTTTGGTACCATGAGGTGCAAGCATAGTCGTAGTACCCCTGAATGAGTGCTCCTGCCAGAGTCTTCAGGGTATTCTTGTTTACCAGAGAGGAGATCCGGTACAAGAATCGAGTTCGTTGGTTGACTTTTTTTATTACATTGGATGCCATTTTGTCACAGGAGAGATTAGCCTCTAGGATGGAACCCAGGTAGGTAATTTCATCTTTTCTTGTGACAATATTGTCACCCACTGTAACTGAGAAGCCGTCGGTCTTGCTGAGTTTGTTATTTGAACCGAAGAGAATGGACTCTGTTTTTGATACCTGGGATTCAATACCGAAAACTATACTTTTTCCCCCGATAACTTACTTTGTTGAGTTATGTGTGTTTCATCTGCTGTGTGAGCCAATCGGAGGCTTTGTTAAAAAAAATTATGATTTTGGATTGTGCTGTCTCGGAACAAACATGCTTATTGGCTCACTGACATGTGATGAGATTCACTACTTAGGAATTAAATAAATAAAATTTGCTACAATTTCTTCAATACTCAGCAAGGAGTCTCTGGGCATCATGAGTCATACTGCTTCTTTAATTTGTTTTTATTACTTTTTACTTACTTTATTTTTTTACTGTATGAAGCACACTCACAGGGGCTCATACAGAACCAAGCATTTCACCGTAAAGTATGTGTATTTTATTGTGATAATTAATAAACAAACTTGAAAACTAATAATGTGGAGCAATGAGACGGTGTGTCAACACATTAATAAGTGTCTTCGTAGGCTTGTGAGTGTCTTCATAGCCCCCTAATAACAGGCTGAAAACCTCCCGTGTTCATTGAAGCGATACGATGGTGCTAATGGTTGGAGCAGGTCCCCCCTAAAAACGAAAGTCTCATGGTATAGTTTTAATGGTAATTTTAGTTTGACCGTAGTACCGGCCATTGTATAAATAATTTGGTACTGCCATGTGTGTTAGTGATGAGAGGAATAGAATGGGCTTCTCTATTCTTATTTCTCCTTCCTTTGAGTCACCTTTTGTATAAGATGGTTTTCATTGAGAGAAATACACTCTGGGTTGGGCTGATTGTTAACTGTGTGGAAATGAGTGTGTGTGTACGCCGGAAGCGGGTACTAATGACCTCAATGAGTTCCAGACAGACGCGGAAGCGTGTGACACACTGACGGAGCAGAAATGATGCGGAACGCCTTCGCCCACAAGGAGCAGCTACGCATTGTGAACACCCGTGAACTTTTGTTTGATTAGGAAACCAGTATTGTGTTTGTCACCGGACCCAACCAAATAATAAAAACAAAAACTGAACTTACTATGGCATCGACCACCGCCGTGGTCGCACCGTTCCGGGAGAGCCCAGAGACACAGTCGCATCGTCCCGGGAGAGCCCAGAGGCAGTGGCACCGTCCCGGGAGAGCCCAGAGACAGTGGCACCGTCCCGGGAGAGCCCAGAGACAGTGGCACCGTCCCGGGAGAGCCCAGAGACAGTGGCACCGTTCCGGGAGAGCCCAGAGACACAGTCGCATCGTCCCGGGAGAGCCCAGAGGCAGTGGCACCGTCCCGGGAGAGCCCAGAGACACAGTCGCATCGTCCCGGGAGAGCCCAGAGACAGTGGCACCGTCCCGGGAGAGCCCAGAGACAGTGGCACCGTCCCGGGAGAGCCCAGAGACAGTGGCACCGTCCCGGGAGAGCCCAGAGACACAGTCGCATCGTCCCGGGAGAGCCCAGAGACAGTGGCACCGTCCCGGGAGAGCCCAGAGACAGTGGCACCGTCCCGGGAGAGCCCAGAGACAGTGGCACCGTCCCGGGAGAGCCCAGAGACAGTGGCACCGTCCCGGGAGAGCCCAGAGACAGTGGCACCGTCCCGGGAGAGCCCAGAGACAGTGGCACCGTCCCGGGAGAGCCCAGAGACAGTGGCACCGTCCCGTTCTGGTGAGCTAACCTGTAGTTATTTCCCTGTTCATTGAAAAGCAGCCCGTGTCCCGTTTCCTCCTCTTTTCCTCAATACTTCAATGTTAGCATTAGAGCTCGGTGAACTGAATGTTAGAACTAGAGCTCGGTGAACTGAATGTTAGCATTAGAGCTTGTGAACTGAATGTTAGCATTAGAGCTTGGTGAACTGAATGTTAGAACTAGAGCTCAGTGAACTGAATGTTAGCATTAGAGCTCAGTGAACTGAATGTTAGAACTAGAGCTCAGTGAACTGAATGTTAGCATTAGAGCTTGTGAACTGAATGTTAGCATTAGAGCTTGTGAACTGAATGTTAGCACTAGAGCTCAGTGAACTGAATGTTAGCATTAGAGCTTGTGAACTGAATGTTAGCACTAGAGCTCAGTGAACTGAATGTTAGCATTAGAGCTTGTGAACTGAATGTTAGCATTAGAGCTTGTGAACTGAATGTTAGCATTAGAGCTCGGTGAACTGAATGTTAGAACTAGAGCTCTGTGAACTGAATGTTAGCACTAGAGCTCAGTGAACTGAATGTTAGCATTAGAGCTTGTGAACTGAATGTTAGCATTAGAGCTTGTGAACTGAATGTTAGCATTAGAGCTCGGTGAACTGAATGTTAGCACTAGAGCTCAGTGAACTGAATGTTAGCATTAGAGCTTGTGAACTGAATGTTAGCATTAGAGCTTGTGAACTGAATGTTAGCATTAGAGCTTGTGAACTGAATGTTAGCATTAGAGCTCTGTGAACTGAATGTTAGCATTAGAGCTTGTGAACTGAATGTTAGCACTAGAGCTCAGTGAACTGAATGTTAGCATTAGCGCTTGTGAACTGAATGTTAGAACTAGAGCTCAGTGAACTGAATGTTAGCATTAGAGCTCAGTGAACTGAATGTTAGCATTAGAGCTTGTGAACTGAATGTTAGCATTAGAGCTCGGTGAACTGAATGTTAGCACTATAGCTCTGTGAACTGAATGTTAGCATTAGAGCTCTGTGAACTGAATGTTAGCACTAGAGCTCTGTGAACTGAATGTTAGAACTAGAGCTCTGTGAACTGAATGTTAGCACTATAGCTTGGTGAACTGAATGTTAGAACTAGAGCTCTGTGAACTGAATGTTAGAACTAGAGCTCTGTGAACTGAATGTTAGCATTAGAGCTTGTGAACTGAATGTTAGCATTAGCGCTTGTGAACTGAATGTTAGCATTAGAGCTCTGTGAACTGAATGTTAGAACTAGAGCTCTGTGAACTGAATGTTAGCATTAGAGCTCTGTGAACTGAATGTTAGAACTAGAGCTCTGTGAACTGAATGTTAGCACTATAGCTTGGTGAACTGAATGTTAGAACTAGAGCTCTGTGAACTGAATGTTAGCACTAGAGCTTGTGAACTGAATGTTAGCACTAGAGCTTGTGAACTGAATGTTAGCACTAGAGCTTGTGAACTGAATGTTAGCACTAGAGCTTGGTGAACTGAATGTTAGCACTAGAGCTTGGTGAACTGAATGTTAGCACTAGAGCTTGTGAACTGAATGTTAGCACTAGAGCTTGGTGAACTGAATGTTAGCACTAGAGCTCGGTGAACTGAATGTTAGCACTAGAGCTTGGTGAAATTAATGTTAGCACTAGAGCTCGGTGAACTGAATGTTAGCACTAGAGCTCGGTGAACTGAATGTTAGCACTAGAGCTCGGTGAAATTAATGTTAGCACTAGAGCTCGGTGAACTGAATGTTAGCACTATAGCTTGGTGAACTGAATGTTAGCACTAGAGCTCTGTGAACTGAATGTTAGCACTAGAGCTCTGTGAACTGAATGTTAGCACTATAGCTTGGTGAACTGAATGTTAGCACTAGAGCTCTGTGAACTGAATGTTAGCACTAGAGCTCTGTGAACTGAATGTTAGAACTAGAGCTCTGTGAACTGAATGCCCGGGCTCTAGTTCATAACACATGGTAAACACATGGCGATGGTATCACTGCAGTATAATCCATTAAACCATGTCACAGATGGTATTTCTAGGGTAGTGACAGAAGAATGATGACAATGTGCGATTTGTCGATGCTGCGCAGTGCTCTTACTGTGTTCATAATGGCGTTCCATGTGGAGGTGAAGACGTCAGTGTTGTTGTAGCCCTGGTAGTGTCTTTTCAGCTCCTTGGTGAAGTACTCTCTGGTCAGCTAGAGCCAATGACAGGGGAGAGAGGTGGGTGATGTCACAGGCAAAGTGGTGGTTTGTTCAGCATCAGAGGAAGTTAACCACAGCACCTAGGAGCACCAATGTACCGGCTGTAGGTTAACCACACACCCTTGAGTGGCAGGATCCTGGCTGGACCGAGGTGGAATATTGTGTGACCATGGGGTTTTTAAATCATGGAATCACCAGACACCATTTTCTCATAAAGGCGCTCCCATAGTCCAGCAGACTGTACACAGAGCAGACTCCGCGGAGGTCCGCGCGGCTCTTTGAGCTTTCATAGTCGAGCAGATATCAGCGGACGTCCGCGGTCTATTTCCTACATTTCTCGCACCAGTTTTACTACATTTCCCACAATTCTGTCTGTTCTACTGTACTGGCAGATCAGAGGGAACATTATCAGCGGGAGAGCGAGAGAGAGAGAGAGAGAGAGAGAGAGAGAGAGAGAGAGCGAGAGAGAGATAGAGAGAGAGATAGAGAGAGAGAGAGAGAGAGCTTCACGGGCTCATCTCTCTCCTCACGCCACCAATCGCTCGCGCAGTGTCACATTTAATGCAGTTCGATGTCAACCAAAACGCCGAGCAGCGTTTTGTGTGACACCAAGTCAGCGGCGCGGATGTCCGCGCGTCAGGAAATAGGAGCTTCGCACCTGTGGGTCTGCTGTCCGCTGAGATCAAAGCTCAAATAGCCACGCGGACCTCCGCGGAGTCTGCTCTGTGTACAGTCTGCTCGACTATGGGAGCACCTTAACAGGCTACATCAGAAAAAAACATTACTTTTAGATTGATAATTAACTATTTTCAAAATACTCTACATACTGACTACAGTCTTTCTGAGTCACAGGCTATAAGAACTTTGACAATCTGAAGTAATATATGTTATGTTGTAGCCGGATACGTGAGAAAACATCACAAGTTTGTCAGTGAATGAGAAACAACCCGTGTGTAGATATCCTTTCAAAAATTCAATATGATTAACTTTTGCTCCGGTAAAAAAAATCCCATCATTTCAACATACTTCCACCAGGCCCAGGAAAGTGAGTTAGATGGAGGAGAGGTCACGGCATCTTATCTTGTGAGAGATCCTGTGAGAGATTGGGCTATATTATATTATTATTATATTATATATAATGCGCAGTTCAAATGAGCCGACACCGCCTAATCAATCTGGCACCACACCGCTCCACCAGTGCAGTTACTGTTTTCATGGTGTTTTATTGCTCAAGGCGTCGCAACCCAATCTCCCGAATGGGTAACTCAGTCCATTAGCCGTGGGTCCAGTGCCCACGCAAGAGTGGGTGTGTGGTCAACTTGGGCACCTCTTTGGCCGCTGGTGGTCTGAGGAGTGCAAACAGTACAGCAACGACATCAACAACAACAACAACTTACATGCTCCCGGAATATGAAGGCCAGGATGGCGGCGGCCAGCTCTGCTAGAAAGATCAGGAGGATGAGCATGAAGAACTGTAGTGAGAGAGAGAGAGAGAGAGAGAGAGAGAGAGAGAGAGAGAGAGAGGGGGAGATAGAGAGAGAGAGAGGGGGAGAGAGAGGGGGGGGGGAGAGAGAGAGAGAGGGGGAGAGAGAGGGGGAGAGGAGAGAGAGAGGGAGAGAGAGAGAGAGAGAGAGAGAGGGGGGGGGGATAGAGAGAGAGAGGGGGAGAGAGAGAGAGAGAGAGAGAGAGAGAGAGAGAGAGAGAGGGGGAGAGAGAGGGGGGGGGGGATAGAGAGAGAGAGGGGGAGAGAGAGAGAGAGAGGGGGGGGGGGGATAGAGAGAGAGAGGGGGAGAGAGAGAGAGAGAGAGAGAGAGAGAGAGAGAGAGGGGGAGAGAGAGGGGGGGGGAGAGAGAGGGGGAGAGGAGAGAGAGTAATGGAGGGTGAGTGCCAGCCGCAGAAGTGCATGTGCGAGTCACTAAAAATCAGAATCTGGCGGTGCCCACTTCACTCTGCATTAACAATGCATGAGCCCTGGTGCTCGGAAGGCAAATAGAAGGGCATTGTTGACCCCTCCATTTTAGGCCCAGCCATCCCCAAAAACTGACGACATAATAAACATGCCAACAAGATCAATAACAGAGGCACACTTTAAAAGATTCCTCCCCTGCCCCACCAACCAAGCACCCACCCACCACCCACCCACAGAGGAGCCCTACTCACAAAGAGGAGCAGACACTTGTTCTCCCGGATGGCCCCGCAGCAGCCCAGGAAGCCCAGCAGGAAGAGCATGCCCCCCATGGCCAGGATGATGTAGACACCAGTGAACAGCAGGGGTTGGCCGCCACGATCTCCCTGAAGCCCGTGGGGTCCACCAACACCTTCACGCCCACCCCCAGGAGGAAGCAGCCCCCAAGCTGATGGAGAAGGGTGAGAAGACAAGAGTGGTTAGAGAGGGACATTTTCTTTTTAAACCTTTATTTATTATTATTATTGCAATTTGCAGAAGCCCGTCAAAAAGGAGATGTTAATTGACCCTTTCACTGCCGCGCTACCAAAATGGTTAACCCTTTCACTGTGACAATTCACAAAAAGCCCCTTTCACTGCCACACACGACTGTCGGTTGTTGTGTGATAGTAAAGGGTTAACCTTCTTCTGTCGTGAAAGGGTTAATCTTGCTGCGTTTATTTGATCGTCTAATACGTTTCCACGGCTCAGCAGCGGCTTTAAAGACTTTATATTATAGCTCAACATCCTCTGTAACGCTCACCCGCCTCCTGACAGAAAAGCAGTGCGTGGCGGAAGACAATCTGTGCTTTTAGCTACAAACAAATGTGTTTCCTGGAGTGTGTGGGTGATACTGAGAAGTCCACCGGCAGCGACACCTCTCAGGCGGACACAGCTGAACACTCCACTGGAGAGCTGAGATGGAGAGGTGGGAGGTGGGGGGTGGGGGAGAGAGAGATGGCTGGGTATCCGCAGAGTCTTAACGCCTTGGTGGGGGGTGGGGGAGATAGGCTAGCTAGCCCCCTGCCCCCCTCCAGCTAACCCCACATCTTACCTGTCAAAGAACTCCACACCACCACCGCTCTCCATCCTCTCCGCCCCTCCCTCCCTCCCTCCCTCCTCCTGCTTCTCCTCACTAAAACCTTATCTTCAGCCTCAGCAGGGTGACTCATGTGATTAAGAAAAGAAGGTATATATTGAGGGAGGAGGGGGAGAGATATGAGCCTTACGCACTGCTCTCACAATCCCCTTCTTCCTGTGAGAGTGAGAGACCTGGGTTTCTTTCAATAAATGTCACATTAGATCAAAGGCAGAGCAGAGTTTGAGGGGAGGGGCTGCAGCCATTTTGAAAACACAATGGCCTATATTCACAACGCCTCTCAAAGAAGGAGTGCTGATCCAGAGTCAGATTCAATCTGTTGGATTGAATAATAAGGTTGTGAAGATTTATGGGCCGTTGGGTTTGAAAAACACGGTTTGTTTCACAGGATGGGGGGCGTGACACAGTTGTAGGGCAGAAACAAAGGCATGCTAATATACAATGGTTGTTACTGAGTGGCGTTAATGGCCAAGTTCATTCTTTGCTCCACTGGTCACATTATTGCCCCGGGCCTTGAACAGTGGCATTTGAGTGGAGTCTCTAAAGAGGTTTGGTTCTGCTTAATAAAGCAGGAAAGAGAGGAGCCCTCTTTACTCCAACCCCCCCCCCCCCCTCCCCCCTGTATAGGTTCAATATATTTTTTAATGGGATTACCTTTGATTGTCTGATCAAGACTGATAATCTCAGGTGCCAGTCACAAAGTGCACGTGGCACATGGCGCACCTCACACGTGTGTCACCACACACTGGAATATAATCAAAGGGGGATTTGATGAGAGTCAAGATTGCCTCCTTCTAATGAAATGCTAATGGGGAACAGTCAGTTAGCTGGGTCGAGGGAGAGTCTAATGTGGAACAGTCAGTTAGCTGGGTCGAGGGAGAGTCTAATGGGGAACAGTCAGTTAGCTGGGTCGAGGGAGAGTCTAATGGGGAACAGTCAGTTAGCTGGGTCGAGGGAGAGTCTAATGGGGAACAGTCAGTTAGCTGGGTCGAGGGAGAGTCTAATGTGGAACAGTCAGTTAGCTGGGTCGAGGGAGAGTCTAATGTGGAACAGTCAGTTAGCTGGGTCGAGGGAGAGTCTAATGTGGAACAGTCAGTTAGCTGGGTCGAGGGAGAGTCTAATGTGGAACAGTCAGTTAGCTGGGTCGAGGGAGAGTCTAATGGGGAACAGTCAGTTAGCTGGGTCGAGGGAGAGTCTAATGTGGAACAGTCAGTTAGCTGGGTCGAGGGAGAGTCTAATGTGGAACAGTCAGTTAGCTGGGTCGAGGGAGAGTCTAATGTGGAACAGTCAGTTAGCTGGGTCGAGGGAGAGTCTAATCGGGAACAGTCAGTTAGCTGGGTCGAGGGAGAGTCTAATGGGGAACAGTCAGTTAGCTGGGTCGAGGGAGAGTCTAATGTGGAACAGTCAGTTAGCTGGGTCGAGGGAGAGTCTAATGTGGAACAGTCAGTTAGCTGGGTCGAGGGAGAGTCTAATGTGGAACAGTCAGTTAGCTGGGTCGAGGGAGAGTCTAATGTGGAACAGTCAGTTAGCTGGGTCGAGGGAGAGTCTAATGGGGAACAGTCAGTTAGCTGGGTCGAGGGAGAGTCTAATGGGGAACAGTCAGTTAGCTGGGTCGAGGGAGAGTCTAATGGGGAACAGTCAGTTAGCTGGGTCGAGGGAGAGTCTAATGTGGAACAGTCAGTTAGCTGGGTCGAGGGAGAGTCTAATGTGGAACAGTCAGTTAGCTGGGTCGAGGGAGAGTCTAATGTGGAACAGTCAGTTAGCTGGGTCGAGGGAGAGTCTAATGGGGAACAGTCAGTTAGCTGGGTCGAGGGAGAGTCTAATGTGGAACAGTCAGTTAGCTGGGTCGAGGGAGAGTCTAATGGGGAACAGTCAGTTAGCTGGGTCGAGGGAGAGTCTAATGGGGAACAGTCAGTTAGCTGGGTCGAGGGAGAGTCTAATGGGGAACAGTCAGTTAGCTGGGTCGAGGGAGAGTCTAATGGGGAACAGTCAGTTAGCTGGGTCGAGGGAGAGTCTAATGGGGAACAGTCAGTTAGCTGGGTCGAGGGACGGCCACGAGAGTCGACCTCTAGATCGACAGTGAGCACACGGATAGTCAGATAAAGAAGGCTTTTCTAAACTGTTGAAATAACGGGGTCCCCGGGAAAACTAAAACGACTGTCCTGTAATAATATGATATCTGATTGCTACAGTATTTTGAAGTGAACAACTTTGGGACTGAACCAACTGTGAAACCCAACTGTGTAGGCCCTGTGTAAGCCCTATTTACATGGGACTAGTATTATGTGGGGGACCCATGGTAATAGAACTAAATGATCCCCCCCCCATTTTTGTGATTTCCAGATGCACATTCACACCACGGGGTCCGTTTTTACTGAGGTGTCCCGAGGCTGAGCTAAAAGGAACACGCCAACATTTTGGGAAATTAGCTTACCGTCTTCTCCAGAGAGAGACAAGAAGATAGATACAAGTGTCCTCTCTGTGCGTTCAAAGTAGAAAGCTATCTGGCTGCATGTTAGCCTAGCTTAGCACAATGAATGGAAGCGGACATGACCGGTTAGCCTAGCCATTGTCCAACTAACACCTCTCTCGAAGACTAACCGGCCATGTCCGCTTCCATTCATTGTGCTAAGCTAGGCTAACATTCAGCCAGATAGCTTTCTACTGAACGCACAGAGGCATGTTCCTTTAACACACCAACGGTTTTGTGTCAAGACTGTCAGGGTGCGTGATCAAACATTAGTGCTTCTAATGGCACCTCAAACGACGCCAAACGCACTGCTAGTTGCCAGAAATGGAATCATGCAAAGTGCTTCGATATATTTTCGATGATAAATCAAATCTATGACAATCCAGCAGGGGAGAAATTATGAACTGGATAACAGTATGTACACCTACTTAGGATGGAAATATATTTTTCAA
>NC_140182.1:96454317-96456817 GCF_963971535.1 Notolepis coatsorum | reverse complement strand
GCTGCCGCAAAACAAGCCCTCCTCCAACTCTCAGAGGGAGAGAGAGAGAGAGAGAGAGAGAGAGAGAGGGAGAGAGAGAGGGAGAGAGAGGGAGAGAGAGAGAGAGAGAGAGAGAGAGAGAGAGAGGAGAGAGAGAGAGAGGGAGAGAGAGAGAGAGAGAGAGAGAGAGAGAGAGAGAGAGGGAGAGAGAGAGAGAGAGAGAGAGAGAGAGAGATTGTGTTGGGCTCGAGCATCCAACACAATCTGCCATGCTGCTGACCATGATGGCCGTGTCAACTTGCTGTAATTAAGAGATAAGGGAGACCTAGGTCCACCCTGAGAGTGCTCTCTGTATAAATAGAACATCCTTGGGTGGCTCTCCTTGAAGTTGACACTTTCAGCACGATTAATGAAGCGAGTCCATTTCCACCCCCTCTGCCTGCCACCACCCAGGACACATGTATCAGCAGGACAAGGACAATGTGTCCACCATCACCCCCCCCCCCCCCCTCCACCATCACCACAATTACCCCCCCCCCCCCCACCACCATCCCCACCACCACTAGTCCCCCGCGTCCACCCCACTCCCACCATCACCCCCCTCCCTCCACCATCACCACCATTACCCCCCCCCCCCCCCCCACCACCATCCCCACCACCACTAGTCCCCCGCGTCCACCCCACTCCCACCATCAATCCCACCACCACCACCACCACCCCACCGCAAACACCACCATCACCAACCCCACCACCACCACCACCACCCCACCGCAAACACCACCATCACCAACCCCACCACCACCACCACCACCCCACCGCAAACACCACCATCACCAACCCCACCACCACTACCCCCACCATGACCAACACCACTACCAACAACAACAACCACCCCACCACCACCACCACCCCCAACCGCACTACCACATACACACACACACACACACACACACACACACACACACACACACGCACACGCACACGCACACGCAGGGAGCGAAATTAACTTTTAGATGGGAAGAGTCTACCCGCCAAGCATATTTCTTACCTGCCAATATATATTTTATATATACAATTTTTTTTTAAATAAAAAATATATTATATAATCATACTTGTAGTTGTATTATCTGCGAGACATCGCCACCACGCAATAAGTCAAAATGCTTGCTATCTGCAAACAGCTCCACTGTCTGTTTTGGCTGTGTTGCTCTTCTAGAAAAATAATCCTTTCAGGGTTGCCTATTGAAATACTGTACACTTTCCTACTGTACACTTTCCTGATTAATTGAAATGGGGGACCCTGATGTAAACAAGACGAAAGTCTTTCTCTGGTCTGCATCCCCTTAACAATTGTGTGTATTGAGCTGTACTGTATTGTACCCATTCTGCAATCTGTTAATAAAGTTTTCAATCAATCAATCAATCACACCTCCAGTACAGAAACATTGTTTGAGTTTGCGTGTCAGGTAGACCATTGATTGACAGTCGAGTCTGCCAATTACATCACATCGCTTGCACTCCGGTGCTGCAGCTGGACCCATTGCCCACCTCTGCTGTTGATAACGCTAGCCAAGTTATTATACACACAGATACACAGTGGGCCAGTGACTTTGGTGTAGGGGTGTAACAATGCATCGATCCTAAGGGGGAAATTCAACTGCATCGATTTGAAAATGTTAGAATAGATTATCGCAATTTTAATGTGTACACGTTATGTTATTGTCATGTCCGTTACAGCCAACACACCGACATACGCTACTGCATCAACGTTATGATTAACAAAGCAAGGCATTCGTTTTGTTGCATTAACGTTATATTACTATTGCTATCGATAAATCTAGGTGTTCTAAAATCTATTGCTATTGGTAAGAGAGACTATAATAAGTTGGTGTCTCGGAAAACGAGAGCCCTGATCGCGGAGTTTCAGGAAGTAAACAAGAAAAATGAGAGCTTCCGATTGGTCATTTGCTTTATTTCCCATGAAACCAGTCACTTCACTCTACTGTGATTGGACCGTTGGCTTGAGTGCAATGTGGGACTTGTAGTTTTTTAACGATCTCGCAGCGGAGGAAAAAAAAGACGAGAGAGGCTATAATCTGTATTCGCACAGCGTGCGCGTAATTGATTTTTACCGTTCGCATACAAATATTTTTAGGGGCCTGCTTATGAACTACACGTCTACACGCCACACGGCGGGCAGCCCTCTAAGTGTCATGCGCCAAAGGTAAAAACAGACCGCCCCTGGCGGGCGGCGGGCTTTAGTTTCGGTTCAGGACATGTCATATATGTCCTGATGAATTGAAAATGGGGGACCCTGATGTAAACAAGACGAAAGTCTTTCTCTGGTCTGCATCCCCTTAACAATTGTGTGTATTGAGCTGTACTGTATTGTACCCATTCTGCAATCTGTTAATAAAGTTTTCAATCAATTCAATCAATCAAACCCTGCGCACACGCACACGCACACACACACACACACACACACACACACACACACACCCCTCCACTCCCCAGCCCAGCT
>NC_140182.1:96414962-96454117 GCF_963971535.1 Notolepis coatsorum | reverse complement strand
TTTTCGCTGACCGACAGCTCCCCAAGGCCAAACTTAGAAGAGAGAGAGAGAGAAAAAAATCGCTTCCTTTTGCCCCATCTTCCTTTTCGGGGCTTTACAGCGTGTCCGTCAGACATAATCTCATAATCTCTAGGTGGCCTTTCACCCGCCTGATGTGCTGTGAAATGATTCCTCTAGGCCCTCTAGGGTGATCGCTCAGCCTCCCCCAGGCAGCGGCGAAGCCTGGACTATGATCAACCTCGATTTTGATATCTGTGTGTCCGTCTTTTCTACAGATGAGGCAGAGCGCCCAGGCGTTTGATATCTGTGTGTCCGTCTCTTCTACAGGCGAGGCAGAGCACGCAGGCGGGGGTTTATTTAACCTTCACCTCTAAATATTCACCCTTTCAGGTACCTGGTGGTGTTCTGATCCTCTGCTACGGGCTGCGAAGACGGTCTTTGTCTGCCGCGTGACGGGTGTGAACGCGATGTAAAAGCGCGTCCTCTCTTCACCAGCTTGAGTGCTGATGGTTATTGTCCTTTCCACTCCTCCCAAGACCCGAGGAAATTGATTTAGAGCTGCGGTTAAATGCCTCCTCTAAATCATAATGATATGCTTAGGTATTGATCATTCCTCCTGGCCGTGTTTGGAGAGTAACCAGTGGCCTCGTTGCCAGAGTTTTTATCCCCCCCCCCCCTTCCCTAAGCCCCGCTGAAGGGCCTAACGAGGGCACAGGAGGTCTTAATTGAGATTTGCATACATTACCGCCTCACAGAGAAAGTGTCAGAGGGGCCTCGCTCTCTCTCTCATCCCTCCTGTTCTCTCTGTTCAATCCAGGGCCCCCGCAATGAGAGCAAACCCCTTTACTGCTGGCGTGAGGGATAGAGGGGTGGGGGGGGGGGGGGGAGTTGGCTGGAAAGACTCTCAGAGCTTCTCTCTGAGGCTCCAACCAAAATGTCTGATATCTCTCCCAGACCCCGTCCGCCCGTCCCCTGTCTCTCCCCTCATGGTCAAACCACTGTCAGATCTAGAGCCAATTTTCTCTTCGTGTATTAAAAAATGCATTACGTCGTGTTTAAAAATGGAGTGGGCTGCAAGGGCGCCGTGCACGCACACACACACACACACACACACACGTCACACACACACACACACACACACACACACACACACACACACACACACACACACACACACGTCACACACACGCACACACACACACACACACACACACGTCACACACACACACACACACACACACACACACACACACACACACACACACACACACACACACACACACACACACACACACACACGCACGCACACACACACACACACACACACACACACACGTCACACACACACACACACACACACACACACACACACACACACACACACACACACACACACACACACACACACACACACACACACACACACACACACACACACACACACACACACACCAGCGCCATATAAATCAACCTGCCACACGACCCTGGAGAAAGTGCAGAGTAAACAAACGGTTCTTTTCCCAGGACTCTCATGGGACTGCAGATCCTCATCGATCACAGCCAGGCCTCAGAGATCAGGCGACTCTGAACATTACGCGGTGGACACTGTGTGTAGACATGAGAAAGAGGGTTCGCACCCCCAGAGCTCCACCCTTACACTAACATCCACGGCACGGCAGTGGAGACAAATTACTACTTGAGCGAGAACAGATCCATCTGAGATGTATGCTGCTTCCCGGCGCTAGGAAGGGGTTAAAAGACAGGCTGGTATAATGTGGTTTAGTGTGTCAGTGTCTGCAGCCTCCAGCCTCCTCGCCCACGACCGCCTATCATGAGCCTCCGATACCCGTACAGGTAAGCAGTCAGGACTGTAACACTGCATGAAGATAATGTGGGTGTAAGAGTGTGGAATATGGACTAATGTGTTCTCAGTCCGACCCTATAAGCGGTTACTCTGCTCTGCCTAAGCGGTCTGTGGCCGGAGGTACCCGTGACTCCGTGAGTAAATGTCAGCTCCGTCTGCCTCCGCAGCCCCGCTCTCGTTACCGACATCATGAGATGCCACGTGGCACTACGATCCAGCTGAAAGACGTGTTATACTGTGTGTGGCTCGTGGTCCAGGACCAGTTTGGTCTGTTGAGTCCCCACGTGGTTGGGTTTGATAGTGGAGTAATCGGAACTGATCCTAAATCAGCATTGCAGCAGAGATGGAAAGCAGAGTGTGCTGTAATGAGGCCAGTCCCGTATGACCTACATTCCTCTTTGTATGACGATGAGGAACACGGAGACACGCTGCCGCAAAACAAGCCCTCCTCCAACTCTCAGAGGGAGAGAGAGAGAAGAGAGAGAGAGAGAGAGAGAGAGGAGAGAGAGGGAGAGAGAGAGAGAGAGAGAGAGAGAGAGAGAGAGAGGGGGGAGAGAGAGAGAGAGAGAGAGAGAGAGAGAGAGAGAGAGAGAGAGAGAGAGAGAGAGAGAGAGAGAGAGAGAGAGAGAGAGAGAGAGAGAGAGATTGTGTTGGGCTCGAGCATCCAACACAATCTGCCATGCTGCTGACCATGATGGCCGTGTCAACTTGCTGTAATTAAGAGATAAGGGAGACCTAGGTCCACCCTGAGAGTGCTCTCTGTATAAATAGAACATCCTTGGGTGGCTCTCCTTGAAGTTGACACTTTCAGCACGATTAATGAAGCGAGTCCATTTCCACCCCCTCCGCCTGCCACCACCCAGGACACATGTATCAGCAGGACAATGTGTCCACCATCACCCCCCCCCCCCCCCCTCCACCATCACCACCATTACCCCCCCCCCCCCCCACCACCATCCCCACCACCACTAGTCCCCCGCGTCCACCCCACTCCCACCATCACCCCCCCTCCCTCCACCATCACCACCATTACCCCCCCCCCCCCCCACCACCATCCCCACCACCACTAGTCCCCCGCGTCCACCCCACTCCCACCATCACCCCCCTCCCTCCACCATCACCACCATTACCCCCCCCCCCCCACCACCTTCCCCACCACCACTAGTCCCCCGCGTCCACCCCACTCCCACCATCACCCCCCTCCCTCCACCATCACCACCATTACCCCCCCCCCCCCACCACCTTCCCCACCACCACTAGTCCCCCGCGTCCACCCCACTCCCACCATCACCCCCCTCCCTCCACCATCACCACCATTACCCCCCCCCCCCCACCACCATCCCCACCACCACTAGTCCCCCGCGTCCACCCCACTCCCACCATCACCCCCCCCCCCCCCACCACCATCCCCACCACCACTAGTCCCCCGCGTCCACCCCACTCCCACCATCAATCCCACCACCACCACGACCACCCCACCGCAAACACCACCATCACCAACCCCACCACCACCACCACCACCCCACCGCAAACACCACCATCACCAACCCCACCACCACCACCACCACCCCACCGCAAACACCACCATCACCAACCCCACCACCACTACCCCCACCATGACCAACACCACTACCAACAACAACAACCACCCCACCACCACCCCCAACCGCACTACCACATACACACACACACACACACACGCACACGCACACGCAGGGAGCGAAATTAACTTTTTGACTCACCGGCCAGTGGCGGGTAGATGGGAAGAGTCTACCCGCCAAGCATATTTTTTACCTGCCAATATATATTTTATATATACAATTTTTTTTTAAATAAAAAATATATTATATAATCATACTTGTAGTTGTATTATCTGCGAGACATCGCCACCACGCAATAAGTCAAAATGCTTGCTATCTGCAAACAGCTCCACTGTCTGTTTTGGCTGTGTTGCTCTTCTAGAAAAATAATCCTTTCAGGGTTGCCTATTGAAATACTGTACACTTTCCTACTGTACACTTTCCTGATTAATTGAAATGGGGGACCCTGATGTAAACAAGACGAAAGTCTTTCTCTGGTCTGCATCCCCTTAACAATTGTGTGTATTGAGCTGTACTGTATTGTACCCATTCTGCAATCTGTTAATAAAGTTTTCAATCAATCAATCAATCACACCTCCAGTACAGAAACATTGTTTGAGTTTGCGTGTCAGGTAGACCATTGATTGACAGTCGAGTCTGCCAATTACATCACATCGCTTGCACTCCGGTGCTGCAGCTGGACCCATTGCCCACCTCTGCTGTTGATAACGCTAGCCAAGTTATTATACACACAGATACACAGTGGGCCAGTGACTTTGGTGTAGGGGTGTAACAATGCATCGATCCTAAGGGGAAATTCAACTGCATCGATTTGAAAATGTTAGAATAGATTAATTTTAATGTGTACACGTTATGTTATTGTCATGTCCGTTACAGCCAACACACCGACATACGCTACTGCATCAACGTTATGATTAACAAAGCAAGGCATTCGTTTTGTTGCATTAACGTTATATTACTATTGCTATCGATAAATCTAGGTGTTCTAAAATCTATTGCTATTGGTAAGAGAGACTATAATAAGTTGGTGTCTCGGAAAACGAGAGCCCTGATCGCGGAGTTTCAGGAAGTAAACAAGAAAAATGAGAGCTTCCGATTGGTCATTTGCTTTATTTCCCATGAAACCAGTCACTTCACTCTACTGTGATTGGACCGTTGGCTTGAGTGCAATGTGGGACTTGTAGTTTTTTAACGATCTCGCAGCGGAGGAAAAAAAAGACGAGAGAGGCTATAATCTGTATTCGCACAGCGTGCGCGTAATTGATTTTTACCGTTCGCATACAAATATTTTTAGGGGCCTGCTTATGAACTACACGTCTACACGCCACACGGCGGGCAGCCCTCTAAGTGTCATGCGCCAAAGGTAAAAACAGACCGCCCCTGGCGGGCGGCGGGCTTTAGTTTCGGTTCAGGACATGTCATATATGTCCTGATGAATTGAAAATGGGGGACCCTGATGTAAACAAGACGAAAGTCTTTCTCTGGTCTGCATCCCCTTAACAATTGTGTGTATTGAGCTGTACTGTATTGTACCCATTCTGCAATCTGTTAATAAAGTTTTCAATCAATTCAATCAATCAAACCCTGCGCACACGCACACGCACACACACACACACACACACACACACACACACCCCCCTCCACTCCCCAGCCCAGCTCATCCCAAGCATGAGGCTGCATACTAAATAATCATTAATACTCAGACACTGCTGAGAACTTGACCCCTTTAAATGTCAACGACCCTCTAAATGATCACCTGTAATTGACCCCGAGGGAGGGCGCTAATCGTGCCCTGGCTCTACTGTCGCGCAGCAGGTGTGCATATGGACCAGTGTGGTGTGCGTGCTGCGGGCTGAGATTCTACACCGTCACCCCCCCCCCCTGGACTCTGCTAATACCGTCTGACAACAACACAGAGGGACCAAGCGCATGCAGCATCGCCCTTTGTCTCAATTAAAAACCCATTTTCATATTTCTCACTGACTACCTAAATGAGTCTCGGCGAGTAAACACCCCAAAATATGAATAAAAAGCAGGCTCCTCTGGCAGCGAGCAGGGCTCCCCAGAGGCGCGGCATGTCCCTTAATGAACCTCCAATTAGGAGGGAATGAGCCCTGGGCTGCGCTGTCACACTGAGGAACCTTCAAGTGTGCTGAATGCTAAGCAGCCACAGCACTCTGTGTACCCCTTCAGAGGGCACGCAGCTTCCCAGACGACAACAGGCAGCGAGCACGGAGAGAAAAGTGGACCAACGTAGCCGAAAGGCCACTCGGCACACAGCAGGTGTTGTCGTAGCTCCAAGTATGGAACTCACACGGAGAATGGAGCTCAGGAACTCAATTTTGGTGAGGCAGTTAGAGCAATTGGCTGGCTGGCCGCCAATTCCCAAGTGCTGGTTGGAAGCCCAGGTGGGAAGGAACATACTCCTGTTGCCCCCGAGGCAAGGTACTTTAATTAGTTCACTCAGTATATATTGGTGAGCGTGATGCACTCTGCTCCGTTCAGCCCCCGCTAGCTCACTAGGAAAATGTGGATAGTCTCCGATGACTTCGCTCTGCCACGCAAAGCCATATATCATCTTGGTCCGTTTGGTCCAAGAACGTGCGGTGAATCTAAACACTCTGATCAAGGCCTCCGGGTGGTGCTCTGTTGACTCGTTAAAGCAACGAGACCGTGTGAATCCCCCCCAGGGCAGAAGTCCTCTGACCAGGCAGCTGACACACTCCTAAACAATAGGCTGATTAACCGGAGAAGGCTCCCAGTCAGGACAACCACACAGTCAGATAGAGACCGACCATGTGCTGTCAACAGCACTGCAGGCAGCATTAATACTATGCCAGCTGGGAACCCATCCAGAAATTCCTTCAATACTATCAGACGCTCACCCTGGTATGGTGAAATGAATTCCCCCAACCCCTTAGATAAGAGAGATTGGACATGGGGAACGACACTGAAAGTCCCTGCTATCTCCCTCCAGCCTCTTGGCTGGATCAACTAAAGGACATGTGATAGAGGGGGGGTCTTGGACCGTATCCAGCACAAGTGTGTGATCCTCCACATTCTCATACATGAGAAGCTCCAGGGCAGAGATTCTCACTTAATTGTGTCGGCACCTCTATGTGGCTGAAGTGAAGATACAAACTAGCTGCATGGGGCCGGATCGATATGGGGGCCGAGCAGACGGTCGATGCTGCATTGATCCCTTGAAGTCCCGGCTCTTTAGTCCTCTGGATTCCAGGGCGTCGTGGAGGAGGCAGGGGCGTGCAGTAGCAGAGAACAATGAACACATAAACACTTCCCTCAAAGCCGCCTGTTAGGAAACTCCCAAACAAGGCTGTCTTCCCCGCGGGGAGATTCAGAGGATGATGTACGTCCGGCGAGGCTTTCCACAAAAAAAGAGCTATAACTCAATTCAAGTCTAAACATTTAATAATAATTACGATGACAATGGGGGAGATTATGTGATGCCACTTAAAGCTATTTCACCCGTAATGCTCTTGGTATGCCTGAGCCACGGGGCTGGTAATCAATTTACAACAGATTGTTGTACAACAGACCGGGAACCGCTTTTCCACAATGCCATTAAAAACACTTGTGATGGTAAAATATTATCATGTCTTGTCTATAGATCTGTGTTAAAATACATATTCGATCTCTGATAGCCTTGACTAGTTTAATATGGATAACTAGCTACTAGTGTTTCTTAACAGTGTCTCTTAAATACAGCCAAAGGGCCAGGAGACATGAGAGGTCCAAGGTTCTTTTCCTCTCCAGTTCTAATGTGAGACATAACAAAGCCCCTAGAGCCCCACTATGACATTTTTTGTTTACCTCTGGGTACCTTATGTACGTCATAGATTATGTATTTAATGTAAGTCTGATCAGACCTCTTTGTCACTTTCTGGTCAGACGCTTGTGTGTCTCTGACGATAAACTGATAATTTTCTTTCTATGGCCATGGAAACAGATTAATAAACTATCTTCTATTTTTTTTATACAATTGACTCATTCTGAATTTCTACAGCTTCAGTTTGGCTCATTTGAAATATTCCACAACACACTGTTGTTTTGGGCCAGCGCTTCACCTTTGGACGAGAAGCGGTTGAGAAGTTACTAGGATCTTCTCTTTAGGACGTTGTACAATTTGAGATTATGTCAGGCTATTGTCTTTGTCGGGGACACCATATAAACAGAGGTCACCTCGCAGATGGTCTCGGCGGAAGTAAACTATGGAAGAGAAGAGTCCCCATTTAGAGGAAAGGCAACGCTCTCTGCCTCAGGGGACCCAACACAAAGGGGACAGTTAGCAGAGTAAACAGTCAGGAACACAGGAATACACAATCTATATACATCTATCTATCTATCTATCTATCTATCTATCTATCTATCTATCTATCTATCTATCTATCTATCTATCTATCTATCTATCTATCTATCTATCTATCTATCTATCTATCTATCTATCTATCTATCTATCTATCTATCTATCTATCTATCTATCTATCTATCTAGCAATGTCTTTCTTTTTTTTATCCACTTTTTCTCCTTATTTTTCTCCCATCCCAATTTCGTAATGCCAATTCTTCCCTCCCCTGTCTTGAAAGTAGCTAGACTATGCCTCCCACTGGTCGGCTGTAGTGAGGATAGAAGCCTTGCATCACGTGTCCCCTCCTGTACACGAGGAGGCAGCCTGTCGCATCTTTTCACCAGACAGCTCGAACTCTCAGTGGCGAGGAGTAACGCGTGGGAGGCTCACGCTGCCCCCGATACTTCCTGTTTCTGCTGTACAGGCGTCACCCAACCGACCTGTAGGAGTCGCTGTCCACAACGTCCAATCCCCACCCACCGGCTTTCCCACCCTCTATCTATCTAACAATGTCTTGACAGAGAACTGATTAATGTCAGTTATTACTTTCTTAGGTGCAAAACGTGCCGTTTTGATAAATACTCTTGGGGCTTTTCAACATATGCTGGAGACCTTCCAAGACATTAGGTCCACATGTGTTTGGTGAGGGAGGACGTCGGTCTCCAAGGCAACCCGGATATGGGGTGAGAGTGGCCTTTGTCTGCTCCAGTGGTGTTTTGCGTCCCCACTTAGCACTAGTTCCTGTTTGAGCAAACAAAAGGGAACAGAGCCTCTTGCACTTCAGGGCAGCGGGACAGCTTGGCCAACCATTTGTCTAATGAGTGATCGCTCACACCCTGTTACCACGGCCATATGCTCGTTGGAAGAAAGCCTTGTCGCGGTGGTGACGAATTCCCCCAAACCTGTTTACCAGAAGGTTCTCTTCAAGAGTCTGCTTTTTGAACATGCACATTTGAAGCTCAATGATAAGAAAAGAAACATAGCAAAAACAACAACAACAACAACAACAACAACAACAACAACAACAACAACAGCAGCAACAGCGAGGCCTAATTTGTGTTACAGGCTCCGCTGCAATGCAATGCAGAGATCAAAACAAAGCCTTGAGGATAATGTGCGTGTATGTTTATGTTTGCGCGAGAGCCTCGGATGAAAAGGATATCCGCGGATACCGGAGGCGTCCCGCAGCAAATATAAAATTCATGGGAATAATCAAAAGTGTGTTCGTTCCTTTGCGTTATTGGAGGGCACAACATGCATTATTCTTTTATCCTTCTTGATCAACAGTTGCAATGGGTGTCCGGAAGTGCCTTGCGTGTTATTAATGTATTCATGTGATACAGGGACTTAAGCTTGAAACATTGACACAATTACATACAAAGGTTATTCTGGCTCGGCAAAAGCACTTGGATACATCACTTGGCTCAAATCGGCATTGCAATAAAAATGTATCACTGACTCACTGGCCAATAGTTGCGTGGGGGGGGGGGTGCAGGGTTCCTACCATATCCATCACACGTTAGTTTGTCTTGTTGCTTGTTTTCATGGCTATATCCTTCGACTGGCTACAGACGAGGTGTCTTGGGTCTCAAGGCCCCTTTAACCTTTCAATCTATGCAAGTTTGCCGCCCCTGCGTGCGGTGAATACTAATGCTACAAATGCCAATGCAGATCAGAGAGGCACACAAAGAACGGCACTGGCCTGCCGGTGACGGCGAGGGACAAAAGCCCTTTGGGCCGTCTGTGTGTACAAGGACCAACTTCACACAGCGTCTGTGTGGACGAGGACCAACTTCACACAGCGTCTGCGTGGACGAGGACCAACTTCAGACCAACTTCACACAGCGTCTGTGTGTACGAGGACCAACTTCACACAGCGTCTGCGTGGACGAGGACCAACTTCAGACCAACTTCACACAGCGTCTGTGTGTACGAGGACCAACTTCACACAGCGTCTGTGTGTACGAGGACCAACTTCACACAGCGTCTGCGTGGACGAGGACCAACTTCACACAGCGTCTGCGTGGACGAGGACCAACTTCACACAGCGTCTGTGTGGACGAGGACCAACTTCACACAGCGTCTGCGTGGACGAGGACCAACTTCACACAGCGTCTGCGTGGATGAGGACCAACTTCACACAGCGTCTGCGTGGACGAGGACCAACTTCACACAGCGTCTGTGTGGACGAGGACCAACTTCACACAGCGTCTGCGTGGACGAGGACCAACTTCACACAGCGTCTGCGTGGACGAGGACCAACTTCACACAGCGTCTGTGTGGACGAGGACCAACTTCACACAGCGTCTGCGTGGACGAGGACCAACTTCACACAGCGTCTGCGTGGACGAGGACCAACTTCACACAGCGTCTGTGTGGACGAGGACCAACTTCACACAGCGTCTGTGTGGACGAGGACCAACTTCAGACCAACTTCACACAGCGGCCTCGGCCTGTTGACTGTCTTAACAATGGCTTCCGTGCTTTTGCAGTCGGTGTGCCTTGCTAGAACAAGCCTGTCAACACGCACTCTCTGCTGTTTCTATCCCGGGTTTAACAAGGGTCTGCTGGAGAGATGACTCATTCGCGGGGCTGGGAGGGAAGCGGGGAGAACGAACGGCAGAGATGCATTTAGCAGAGTAACACCGAACAGTGGACAGTTTTATAGATGAAAAATGTAATGTCTCTTTTAGAGGGATGCCTTATTAAAGATACAATGTTGAAGTTACGCCGAGAGGCTGTGTGACAGCTTCCTGACTAGAATAGAGGAAAATAATACCATGTGTATCTGCTGTTGCCTCTTCTTTGTTCAGGTGAAGTTTTCTTGGTTTCCACGCCTCGCTTGTTTTCATGAGCTGTTGGGGAGAAGAGCAAAGAAAGTCAGGAGGTCAGGAGCTGAGCTAATAATGAGATGAACAAACATTGAGGCACCGACACGAAGCCATATAGATGGAGAAGCAGCAGTCTTATCTAATTCGTAAGCTCAGCATAGAAGGAGTAGGGTTTGGGGAACACAGCGAGAGATACGATTCTAGGACATTTAAATGACCTGAGTTTGCATTTCATTATTTATGAAGCACTCGCTCGTAGCAGTGAGCCAATCTAAGAGACTACAACAGCGTTTTACCCACGTGAATATTTCACTGCTCAGCTGGAGGGCAGAATGAACAGGGACAGAATAAAAAGTATACTGCCTTTAATATTACCAGCCATTTTAATGCATTCCATAAGGTATTGGGATCTGTGCACTATCCCACTTGGTTAATTACCCTTTATTACAGGAGCCCAGGCTCACTCACCACTCTCTCCTTGGACAGCTTCTGACGCAAACCTTGATTAGCATCTGATCCCATGCATTATTCATCAAAAATAGCATACCTTACTAATTACATGTTGCCTGGCTTTAACTGTCAACGGAGATCTCCTGGTGGAGTGTGGCTAACAAGCCTAAACGCCTTTAACTTTCTCCTGTTCTGAGCTGCTTCGACCACAAGTGTCTCCCCCGGCTGAAAATAACGATGTGGCAAATGATGGCCAATTAAACTGCTGGCATTCCAGCTTCGGCCGGTGGAAAACATTCGGCGCCGCCACCACGGCTTCCCGACTTGGCGATACTTGGGAGGAGGTTGTTTTCAAAGTGTTGGCACTGACAACCGTAGCACCAAAATAACGGAGCTGTCCCTGCAGAGGCCTGTGTGCAGCATGCGCGCCGGCTTCTTGCCACATAAGATGGTGGAATTACAGGCGGTGCGTTCTCATTCTGGGACGGGTCGGAGATGGAGAGAACGTCTCAGGAGTATTCTGCTTGATGGAACCAGCCACATCATCTAGCAGGCCCCACACCAGATTGCCGGCAGACGTTAGACTCACGAGACACAGAGCTCAGCTGACAGTGTGGGGCGGCGGCGGCGGCACCATCCCCCATTACAATACAGTGCTGCCGCGATTACATCTACCAAACACAATCAAAGGACTGAGTGGGGAGACGAACGCATCGGAGAGAAGCCGGAGATGCACTGGAACGATACACTCTCTTATCGCCGAGCCGAGGGTTCCAGACACTACAAAGTACATTGTACTAGAGAATCGATAGCACCTCACACATTTCCCATGGAGACAAAGGATGTGTAGAGCCTCTTTGAGCGGACAATATTTTATTTAATACCCCATATAGTTGAGCTGTTATAACCTCTAGCAATTCACCACAATAGTTATTGTTATACTAATCGTTTTCATCTTGGAGGGAGATTGTTTATTGCATATTCTGTATCTTTCTCCCCTCCAGCAAAATACAATAGTCTATTATAACAGTAGACGCATTCATAGCTGTCATCATCATGGCTATAATCCAGTAATACAGGAGCACAGTGGTCAGAATTTGATCCTGGAGCCTGTTGCAGAGCAGTCTCTCGCGAACACCCTGTTTAGAACGCTATTAGCTGCCGTCATGAGGGTCTGCATTATTTTTTGGTTTCCATGGAAACCAGCTCAGGGGAAAGTGGAGCACCAATAAGATCACAGAGCGCTCATGGTATCGGTTATGGGGGGTGAGAGGGGAGATCAGCAACCCGAAAGACTGAGAAAGCACAACAATAGGAGAGACCCTCACGGGAGACAAGGAAAGGCCAGGCCACTGAGGGTCTGACAAAGAGAGGAAAGATGCGGGACAATGAGCCTCATCTACATCCACTCAATGGTTCCCTCTGCAGATAAATCCCATTTACCAGCCAATCAATGGTTCCCTCTGCAGATAAATCCCATTTACCAGCCAATCGTTGACATTTAAGCTCAGCTGCAGCGTGAATGTGCGATTCAGGCGTCAAGGCTGCAAGCTAATTGATTAGTCTCAATATCTGTTGATATTTCAGGCTCTGGCTGTACTGTTGCATCAGCAACGTATAGGTATTATCAACCCGATATGATTCACATTGGCAACAGAATAAAATGCAATTAACAGCTATGTCATTTTGTGATTGTGAGTAAGATTCAGCAAATGCACAAGGAAAGTTGATAGAAATAACAGTGAAGTATCAGGATGTTTACACTAAGAGTAGAACATAGTAGAGGAAGTCGGGAGCCATGAAGGAACTGTGTGTGGTGTCAGCAGAGTCTCTCCCTTTGTGTTTCTCTCCTCACCTTTACATGGAACCCCACCTTGTAGGTCAGTGCTGGTGACCTCGGCCACAGGGTCATAGGTCAGAGAACAGCAGGGACTTTGATTAGGGACACTTCCTCCGGGCACAGGAAGTGGACAGGGGAACGAGAGAGGAAGTGACAGCTCTTTGCGCTGTTGTTGTCGTCCCAACACAGCAGGGCTTGACCTCCATTCCTCACTGATGTGGACATACCGGTAAGACAAACTACATAAGCTTTACCCCCTGAATGTAGAGCAAACGACCCACAGAGACCTTTTAGTCAGCCAACGGTCTTGATTTCAAGCTTTTATGAGGACACTTGATAAATACAGTAGTCTGTGGCTCTGGACATCAGTAACCTCTCCCCAGTGACCTGCAGCCATCTTCTGACACATACCAAGTACATCATGCTCTAATACAGCAGACATGACGGAGGGGCCAAACACGTGTAGCTATATATCTCCTGGATGGATGTCCGTTTTAATGAGGGCATCGCCGAGTCAGACTTATCGCCTCGGCCCATCCAGATTTATCGATCAAACCGCATTGAGTCAACCACCAGAGACGGGGATAAACTGCTGAGATGGAGAAACAATCCCCACTCTGATCAGAGGGCATCGTGCGACTAATCACTCACTCTGCTCCCCCCTGGCCGCGGCTAAACCAGTGTCTTCTCCACTCCTCTCCTAGAAGGTGCTGTCGGGGGCTATGGGCTGGGCTGGGATGGAATTTATTCAGTCGTTTGGAGAATGCTATTACTCCAGCTAAAGGATTCAAATTGAACTCATTAAGCAGTCCTGTGGCTTTTTTCTCTGTGTTAATGGTTTTTCGGGGCGAGATGGAAACCGTGTAAGCTTGCGTGTTTAGAGGGTGCTATTTTGATGCTGATTGGAGCCGACATGGCGCCCACCTTTTTGTTAAGTGGAGAAGGGAAAATGTTGCCCAGCCCTCTCTCTCTCTTTCTCTCCTGGCAAGAAGTTCCTCTGGTTGGACCATATGGTACAAAATAAGATAAGATTTTTTTTTTTTTTTTATCCACTTTTTCTCCTCATTTTCTATTTTTCTCCCATCCCAATTTTGTATTGCCAATTCTCCCCTCCCCTGTCTTGAACGTTGCTAGACTATGCCCCCCACTGGTCAGGATAGAAGCCTTGCATCACGTGTCCCCTCCGGTACACGAGGAGGCAGCCTGTTGCACTTTTCACCAGACTCTCAGTGGCGAGGAGTAACGCGTGGGAGGCTCACGCTGCCCCCGATACTTCCTGTCTCTGCTGTGCAGGCATCCCCCAACCGACCTGTAGGAGTCGCTGTCCACAACGTCCAATCCCCACCCATCGACTTCCACCTGCTGACTCTGCCAAATGAGCCAGTACGACGGCCGGCCCGCCTGAATGCCTTCTACAACAGAACTGCGTTTCCGCGTCTCTGATTGGCCAGGTAATTTCTGGTCATGTGACATGTACGCCCAATCGTGGGACCGCAAGTTTCTACACTGGTTAGGCTTAGGCGCTCGTTCGAAGTTGGTTAAGGTTAGAGTTTGTCTTAGAGCATGGCGATAGAACGCCAGGTAGTTTGCAGGCTGTTAGACCCGGAAATAGGCGCAGAACTTGCTGTCCCACGATTGGCGCACATGTCACATGACCTGGTCAATCAGAGCGCAAAACTCGAACGCGGAAACACAGTTCCGTCGTAGAAGGCATACACGCGGCCGGCCCAAGTCGAAGGCAATGCTGAGACTGGGATTCGATACCGGAGTCTCTTGCATTGGTGACGAGCGCAATCTCCGCTACGCCACCCAGCCGCTTAGATAGAACTATTTCTGATAATGATACATCTATCACAATATCTGTTTTAAGTGTGGATAATCACGTTAATCTAACTGATTCTCATCATATTGCACTACACGGCGATGATAAGTGTAATATCAAAGTAAAAGCGCAATCGTCATTTGACATTCTCTCAAAATGTTCAGAAATGTTTTGAGACATGAGTCATTTGCTTTTTCATTGTTGATTTGGACGACAGCGTTTGATATCATGAGTCACAACATCTCGAAAACACAACACGATACAATAACACTGATAACACGAGACAATACACAATAAATATCAATATATCACCCACCCAGCCTTATGATGAGGTTTGTCGTGCCTCTCTACAGGCATCTCAAACACTCCCCACCCCCATCACTATAGTGACACCATGATGATGATGATGATGATTATGATGATAAACAACCACTAAGAGCTACGTTTTGGTTGTTTTCTTAACCCTTTCACTGCTGGTCTTTCACTAACATCTCCCTTTCCCCTGTCCTCTTCCCAGGCCCCAGAGGGCAGCCCCTCTGTCTCCGAGGAGGCACCACAACACCGCTTTGAAGTCGAGCGATTAAAGAGGAAAGACCTGTCGGACTGGGATGAAGGGGGGTATGGTTTGATGGGGGAGTTGGGGGTGGTTGGGGGCCATCACTATGAGGGACAGGAAAGACTGTCAATACTGAGAGCTGGGGGAGCTGGGGTGAGCCCACGGGACGCAATTAAGAGCAAGGCTTTTCAGCAAGTGTTACAAAAACACAGCAAGGATGCCGGCAGCACAGCAGCCCCCCCCCCCCCCCAGCCCAAGGTAAAGAGTTCATTACTGCATAGACACACAGAGGGGGCTGGGGCTGTTAAACCCCCCCCCCCCCACCTCCCCCCTGCAGCCCTGCAAGCTGATGTTGAACAGCCGCATGTTAACCATTTCCATCACAGTTAGGGCTAAAGCCCAATAAAGCCTCAGAATCACGCCGCTTACAGCTCACAGAGGCTCGAACCCGTAGAGGAATCTTTTCACAGATGAGGATCCCGGCTGTCAGCGTTGGAGGAATGGTCCCCCAGGGGGGTGTTTTCTTCATCAGTTGGAATACCAAGCGCGTACGCACGCACTAAGGCAACAGTTGAAAAAAATTATTTGTATTCAACTGGAGTCGAATCAATACATTCTAAGTAAACATTATGTTCATTGCCTGCATGACATTATTTAGTTTGGCTAAAAGGTAATCACTCGTTTTTAATCAGCTGATTTACTGGTTACAACCCTAACATGGCGTTCAGTAGTAATAATAATAAACTTTATAGCACCGTTCATACAAGAATTGCAACAGAAAGGGGCGGCTAGGTGGCGCAGTGGACAAGGCGCTAGCCACCAACGCAGGAGATGCTGGGTTCGAGCCCAGCTCTCTGCGTTGCTACCAGCTTGGCCTGTCGTTCATACTAATACAATTGGCAGTATTAGGGGGTGGGAAGCTGGTGGGTGGGGATCAGACGCTGTGGACAGTGACTCCTACAGGTCGGTTGGTGCGCCTGAGCAGTAGAATCAGGAAGCGACGAGGGCGGCGTGTCCCTCCCACGCAGACCCCCGCCGCTGAGAGATCGCGCTGGCAGGTGAAAAGATGCGACGGCTGCCTCCTCGAGTACCGGAGGGGACACGTGATGCAAGGCTTCGTCCACATTGCAGCCGGCTTGTGGGAGGCATGGCCTAACAGTGTTCGAGACAGGGGAGGGTAGAATTGGACAATACGAAATTGGGGACGGGAGAAAAATAGAAAAATGGGGAGAAAACGTAGATAAAAAAAAAGGTAACTGCAGCAGAAAGGTAATAATGATACAAATATCAACACCTTGTGACCTTTGTTGTTGCATTTCTTGTATATTATATTGTTAATCGTGGCGTATAGTCATCCACAATATTTTGCGCTGCACTTGTGTTGCTTGTGTTCAAGGTCCCAGACCTTTTCTTATTGCTCTTATTACAACAGAATATAACTTTAAAATATACTCGTCAGTATAAGTCCAGGTTTCTCCAAAACCTTGGTTAAATCATGAACAGGGTCCAAGACAGTAAACAGAACAACGAATGCCAATTATAATACGTGTTGCATAATAACATAATACAAGTGCAATGACTTACTATGGGCATATGCGTTCTGTCTGCCCTTGCAGTAGTAGCCTAGACAATGTCACCACACCTGAAAGACCAGTGTCCTTGCAGTAGTAGATGATGTCACGATACCTGAAAGACCAGTGTCCTTGCAGTAGTAGATGATGTCACGATACCTGAAAGACCAGTGTCCTTGCAGTAGTAGATGATGTCACGATACCTGAAAGACCAGTGTCCTTGCAGTAGTAGACGATGCCACAACACCTGAAAGACCAGTGTCCTTGCAGTAGTAGACGATGCCACAACACCTGAAAGACCAGTGTCCTTGCAGTAGTAGATGATGTCACGACACCTGAAAGACCAGTGTCCTTGCAGTAGTAGATGATGTCATGACACCTGAAAGACCAGTGTCCTTGCAGTAGTAGATGATGTCACAACACCTGAAAGACCAGTGTCCTTGCAGTAGTAGATGATGTCACAACACCTGAAAGACCAGTGTCCTTGCAGTAGTAGATGATGTCACGACACCTGAAAGACCAGTGTCCTTGCAGTAGTAGATGATGTCACGATACCTGAAAGACCAGTGTCCTTGCAGTAGTAGATGATGTCACGATACCTGAAAGACCAGTGTCCTTGCAGTAGTAGATGATGTCACGATACCTGAAAGACCAGTGTCCTTGCAGTAGTAGACAATGTCATGACACCTGAAAGACCAGTGTCCTTGGAGCAAATACCAAAACATGTGTTTCCTACATTATGTTTTCCACCACGATGGTAAACGGAGGAATCTGTGGCCACTGTTATTCCTTAAGTCAAAACAGCCTCTTAAGCACGTGTTAAGCACACATCTGGTATCCATTGCAAGGCCTCATTTGAATCCTGCTAAAATACCATAGACCTGTGGCTTGTGTTATGTATGTTGCTTTGTTAAGTCAGATTTTGTGGTACCAAATTATCAAAAGCAGTCATCATTCACAAAGCCCTTGAAATAGAAAAGCAACATTTGATCTTTTAATCAGGGCTGGATGATATGGCCAAAATGTCATATTGGAAAAACAATCGTAATGTTTTGATGGTATAAAGGCATTATGGTAATTTTCAGTATATAGATGGATTAAATAAAATAATATATAGGCTATATTTGTATTGTGGACGACAGTATTGTAAAAACACATACCTTTTCATGGATCCATGAAAAGCATACCTCCCAGCCCTAATTAGGCCTTGCTCAGACCCAGAAATCCTGACTGTCAGTTTCAGGCTCTTGAGGTGTTGTTTAGCTGCGCTGACAAACACAGTCGTAAACATCTCAAAACCATAAGACACAGCACAAGTGGAGACACACTGCTGGCTCAATGGCCACATGCAACTCACTCTCATAATTAAAACCAGAGGAGGAACCTTTTGATTGGACCCCGTTTCATAAACAAGAGTCATTTTCTGAAACGCATCTGCACGGCAGACTCCGCCAAAACAGTGTTTGACTGTCATCAATCTGGACCTTACATGAAGGCCACTCCAGACGATAAAACATACAAACAAAAACAGAATACATAACAGCAACACTAATACAGACGGGATTAGTAGTACACAAATACAAATCATCTTGTAAAACGGGAATACCACCACAACGTCCCAAGGGACACCTCGATAGCTGCCTGAAAGCCCCTACATCAGCCCAGCCCAAACGGCGAGGCCCAGAGTGTGTCTGGTTCTCATCGTCTATGGTTTTCCCTGCATACCGGTGCTGTGTGTGCAGTGCACCCTACACACAAGCTTACTCTCTGCTCCCACATCATGGCTTTCAGCTGGGTGTGCTGTGTGAAGGCAGAGCTCTGTTTATACAACGGAAAAGATGGTAACACAAGCAAGTGGTTTGATAAAGACTACGGATCCCTGTGTCCTCACCAACGAGGAAGTGAAAGAGAGAGAGAGAGAGAGAGAGAGAGAGAGAGAGAGAGAGAGAGAGAGAGCGAGCACAACAGAGTGTTTGCTTTGAGCTCAGTGATGTTTGTGCTCCGTTGACAAGTACAAAGTAGGTGTTCGCTGCAAGAACGGAAGGTTCACACAAATAGGCCACATGCTGTTAAGGTCAGGAAACCTGATTGTTTCGGATACATCTTTTTTGTGTAAATATTTTCTTCATCTCCGTGGATATATTCTTCCAAGTAAATACACGTTTTATTTGCGATTGTGTGCAATGAGTGCGTGCACCAATGCATTGTGCACCCACGACAGATTGGATGTATTTAACGATTCAAATTACTCTGATTTTCATTCTCATACCAGTGAACAAACGGTGTACACCGTATGATATACACGGGGGGGGCGACAGTGGCGCAGGAGGTAGTGCGGTCGTCCGGTAATCGGAAGGTTCACGGTTCAACTCCGGCTCCTTCCAGTAGTGCGACAAAGTGTCCTTTGGGCAAGACACTCAGTCAACACCCTAACTGCTCCACACCTTGCGTGGTTTGCCTCCGACCACCGGTGGGTGAATAATGTGAGTGAGTGGGTGAACGTGAGGCACCAGTTGTATGATATAATCACATATATGTCATACAAACAGTTTGCAGCGGTACTCTTAAGACATGATTCCTCCTACAGAGAGTGGATTTCACAGGGGGTTGTACAGGAGCTGCACAGGGCAGGTGTCCCACTGGGTTACGAGCCAGGAGCCCTGCATCTGGACCATTTCCTCAGCCCAGAGGGGCTCCACGCTGCACGGGACCTCCTTGTGAAGCTGCACATGTGCCAAAGAGCGCTGCCCCAAATCTCCCCCTGGTACACTGTCACCCATGTCAGCCTATCTGTGTTGTTGGCTCCAGTGATACCAGGCAACCGGTTCTGACACACACACACACACACACACACACACACACACACACACACACACACACACACACACACACACACACACACACACACACACACACACACACACACACACACACACACACACACACACACACACACACACACACACACACACACACACACACAGGGAACAAAATTAACTTTTTGACTTACCAGCCATTTGGCTGGTAGATTTTAAAAACTACCAGCCAGGCAGATTTTTTACCAGCCAAAAATTTAAAATAGCTTTTTAGTATATCGCCATGTGTTATTATTACTATATAATACTCTCATATGCTATTTTCAATTTATCATAAACAACATAAGGAATATTAGCATAATTTTGAGTGGACTGAAGGAATGAGTCAGCGTTAATAGTTTTAAATGCAAATAATTTATTGAAACATAGAAGTGGGGTCGGGGACACACACTGTTTCAACTCACCACCCCCGCATCATATTGTAGTCTAGTCTGTCTTCAAACTTCCACTCCTCTCAACCTTTTTATATTTGAATATCAACATTATCTGTGCATCCTCAGTAATCCTCAGTTTACTACAATATACTCCTCTCCTGAGTCCTGACTAGTGACTTCATCGTCTTTCCAAACGCACGCACACACACAGAGAAAGGGAGAGTGCCCCCCCCCCATTTCCCTTTCCCCAGTCCACACTGTCTGCTGTTCTCTATGGCTCTGCCGCTGATCAGGATTAGCTTGTTAGCTTACGCTAACATAACGTTCATTTCGGGCGATGTGGGCATAAAGGAATGGCGACGATGCAATGCATGTTAGATGCATTTGACCCGTTGTGAGAAGAAGAAAAAACCACAGACTTATTTTACGGCTCGCAAAATAGGCGCACTGCTGTGTAGCTCTGCTCTCAGGGAACAAACTTAACTTTTTGACTTACCAGCCATTCGGCTGGTAGATTTTTAAAACTACCAGCCAGGCAGATTTTTTACCAGCCATTGGCGGTTGGCTGGTACTTATTTTGTTCCCGACACACACACACACACACACACACACACACACACACACCACACACACACACACACACACACACACACACACACACACACACACACACACACACACACACACACACACACACACACACACACACAATCAGATGTATTTATATAGCACATTTAGACATGACACTTGTCAACCAAAGTGCTTCACATAGCTAAGAACAAAGAAAAGTATAGAATAAACAGAAAAAAACAACCAACGGATAGACAAGGAAACAAAACAACACGTCAACAAGCAAGGCAAGAGTCAAAGTGAGTCAGGGAAGGCCAGGCGGTATAGGTGGGTTTTGAGTTTAGATTTAAAAGACTCGATGGAGGGGGCAGATTTAATTAAGAGACCCTTGTCAGCCGATCTGAGGGCCCTGACGTTGGTATAGGGGGTGAGGAGGTCTGCTAGGTAAGCAGGGGCCTTACCATTAACACTTTGAGTGCCAAGGACGAGAATTCTCGTTATTTCATGCCAACCGTTCAGTGCCAAGGACGAGAAATCTCGTTATTAATCTTTATTTTTTTTATTAGCGATTTCCATTCATTTTTCATCAATCTAGCCTCACGTTACCACTGGGACTCTCTCTGAGCTTAAACAGGGAAAATACCGCCCCCTATCGTCTCCCGGATGGTAATGCACCCTTTGGAATGGAGTCAATGGAAATGCAAAATCCGGAATCCACATTTTACTTGTCAGGCATGTAATCCGAGCCGATTGCAGTCTTTGTGGTCCCTCAGAACAGCGTGGAATATGTGTTTCGAGCACCCAGCGTAGGGCTGGGCGATATGGCCTCTAAATGATATTGTGATATTTTTTGGCCATATCACGATATATATTGCGATATTTTGACATTTCCTCTAAAGCACTTAAAAATGCTTGATTTAACCCTTTGATGCATACAGTCACGCCAATATGAAGATTATAATAAGTTCCTGCAACATATGTTTGCATTATTAAAACATGAAGATGCTTTAAAAAATTATTAAATTAAAATGTACTAATAGTAGTCTACTGACACTAATACAATTTTTTTTTCTTTTTTTTTTTTTTTTACATCTAAGACAATTTATATAAAAACTCTTGGGTGCCTAAGACTTTTACACAGTACTGTGTTTTCTATCCACTTTAGCCAAACACACACACATACACACATATATATATATATATATATATGTATATATATATATACACACTACTGTGAGAAAATAATAATCACACACAAAGGGATAATGGCTTATAGCAGACTTAATCATTTTAGAATATTTCAGATAATGAAATTAAATGTCAACTATCCAGTTAGTATTTATACTGTAACGTTTGGCTACTTTAAATCATTGAATTTGAGAGAGAGCGAGAGAGAGAGAGAGAGCGAGAGAGGGCGATAACGCGCAAGAGAGCCAGCCCCCCCCCCCTCGGGTTTTGTTCTAGGTTTGCGTTTTGAGCATATAAACTGCCGTAGGTGATGATGTCACACTTGAATGTCAACACAGGAAGAGTTTAACACACGGAGATGGAACTGGATGCCCATTGCCCAATATAAAGAAACGAATAACCAATAAATATGAAGTTATGTTATGTCAAGCGTCGTCAATATAACCCACCCCCTTTCCTCACGAATGGAACTAGTGTCGTGGAGTCCGCTTTGAGCGTTTCCAGCTTAGCCTAGTCATGGGATAAGTTAGCAGCTAACGTTAGCCCATTGCTCGCGTCAATTAAATTGCATGTCATTAAAGGTCCGCGCTAGTCTGTGTCTAATGAAATTACAATTGCATGTCATTTAAGGTCCGCGCTGGTCTGTCTATAATGAAAATGAGAGGACAGCTCTGCGCTAAAGCAAGTCTCACTTTGGTAAACTTTGTTGTTTTTAAATGTGCTCTATAAATAAAGTGGATTGGATTAATGAATTAAGTAGCCCCTTTCGTGACTGTGACGCAGCCAACAAGGTTTCACTCGGCTGTGTGATTTAATTCAAGGTGGATCGCTGAACTTCAGATTTCATGGGAACTACCAATCCCCCAAATCAAGAATGTATGAATGAAGTAAGATTTTGATTATTTGAAATATGGCCTGTGTAGACTAAACTATGCACAGAATTATGTCAGTCTACAAGGTCCGGATTCTACATGGTCCGGCAATGTAGACCTTGTAGACTCCACTACAGACCAATTATCAGTGAATGTTCATGCATTTTTAAGAAGGGCTACTTCCACAAAAAAACAAAGAACTCACCAAAACATTTCAGTAGCACCTTATCTAAATGTTCTATTTCATATATGGAGATTCATATTTATTTATGTATTGCATGCATTTCTACATTTTATTTCCTATTTTGTTTATTCATCCCAGTATCTTTCTTTCTTATGTGTGGAATTATACAAGGCATGTAGGTGTATATGTGTTTGAGGATGATATCCTTCAAACAGGCAATAGTGATGATATAATTTGGGCAGTGCTGAGCTGGGTTACTTTCCGCCAGTGTATTTGTCCCCCGGCCCCACCCAATGGCCCCACGCGCACGTGCGCGCACACACACACACACAAACCGAAGTAATTTTATTTTTGAAAAAAAGTATTTTTGAATTTTATATATATATATTTTTTTAAACTTCGATTTCTTTTTTAATGTTCGAAGCTTGTGCCATCGAACGAAGCTTTGAAGTATTTAAGACAGCCCTAATAAGTACACATATACTATCGATAATCGAGCGTTTATTTGAAAACGATTCATAAATAGGCCGAAAAATTACAACGTTTTTTGTGTATTCCAGTAAAGGGCGATTCCTGTGGAATCTCTTTTTTTTCTGGAAATGTCCAAAAACAAGCGTTTTTCAAAATGGTATAAAACGGAAATGTACAGATGAAAAAACAATCCGTTTCGACAATGTTGACTGCAAGCAAGTCTTTGATAAGCGACGGGCGTATTAGACACATAGCCATAATTTAAGATATAGTTTATGCGTTCGCAAATGTGCTCGCCCTCTCATTGAATAGAGCGCTGGCACTCAAGCGCTAAATCGTGCCCCCCTGCTGGCACTGAAAGTGTTAAGGGCTTTGTAGACAAATAGGAGGACCGTGAAGTCTATTCTATAAAGCACCGGGAGCCAGTGGAGGGAGGCAAGTACAGGGGTGATGTGAGCTCTCTTCCGGGTACCTGTGTGAGCAGTATGTACGCGCACACACACCTACACACCTACACACACCTACACACCTACACACCTACACACCTACACACACACACACACACACACACATACACACACACACACACACACACACACACACACACACACACACACACACACACACACACACACACACACACACACACACACACACACACACACACACACACACACACACACACACACACACACACACACACACACACACACACACACACACACACACACACACACACACACACACACACACACACACACACACACACACACACACACACACACACACACACAGTGCCTCTTTTAGTCCCCCACACTGTCAAAGCGTGCGTGCAGTAGTGGGCAATAAAACAAATGACTCGAAAAGGGGTAGAAAGGTTCTGGTTTTATCACCCGTGTCCTCCAGAGGAACATGGTGAGATTGATGGCATGAGGATTACTGGCACGGCAGAGGATGATACCGGGGTGCGGAGAGCTCCATACTGACGCTATGCCCAAAACTCTTGAGTTGCACCCCATTCGGTCTTGGTTCACTTTCAAGCTCAATACTCCCAGCCAGGACAAGGAGTTGAAAGATACCACCAAGGAGATATCCTGCCTCTAACTAAAGTCCCAGGAGGATGCCAGGAGGGACCGGCCGGGCAGTGGAAAAAAGGGGGCCGGCCTTTTTTTTTTTTTTTTTTCTCGTGAAAACGCAGGATCGTTTTTAGGAGCATTCCACTGGGTAGGGCTGTGAAAGCGAGTGGAGAGACGCCAGGAGGAATCACGCCTGGCTCGACACAAAGAGCACTCTGACAAATGAGATTTAATCTGCTGAGTTGCGAGCGTACAAAGCCAGACGTAAGCAGCCAGTGCCAGCTGTGAGAAAGTTAACTTCTCCGACCCCACAGCCTGGAAAAACAAAACACACACAAAAAAAACATCAAACGATATCAACGAGGGTCTTTAAGGGGCTGAAATAAAGCTTTCACAAGCCGGGGACACCAGAGTGGTCTGACAGACCCTCGCCAGAGGGACTGTTTTTGGAACTATGGGGCCCGAGGTTAACTGGTCTCACTGAAACTCTTTCTCTCTCTGTGAGAATGCACTGCCTCCGGACCCAAGCTGTGGGAAAGGGAGTTTACGCAATTACATCACATTGATTTATGGGAGAGAGAAGGAGAATGGATGGGGAGAGGATGGAAACTTGAGTCGTTTGGAGGAGATCCAAGATTAGGTCCCTGAAGAAACACAAGTCAATAGGTTTCCACCACAGACCCATGATGGCTACGCCGTAAATTGCAGGGATGAACGTGGTCAGAGAGCGGCTGGTGTCGGGGGCTAATTCACCTCAAATCCAATCCTTGAGATGAGGGAACAGTGTACGTTTTTAAGTGCTCAGATGAACAATGCCTTAAAGTGCTGTGTGTACATTTGAAGTCAAAAGACAGTACGGGTTGAGTACTTTTGGGTGATGTATATCACACGCTCACACTCCCAAATGATTTTGACTCACTTTTCAACTGCAAACACACAAGCTGTCAAAGATATTTCAAAACAGGCTCACACGGTTTTTCGTCCAAAGGGTCAATTGTTAGTTTGCGGTAAAAACGAACCTCGACGTTGACTAAACTCACAAGACTAAGACAAGAGTCCTTAATTAATACACACTTCTCAGTATACCTACCCAACAAGCTCAAATGTATACTGGTATATAGTTGGATATGGACTTCTGTCCGACCTACAACATCTAAACCATGCCTGTTCTAGTTCATTGCTGGGTTAAGTACTTCTATTCTATTCTATTCACATTATATGCTATTGCTTACTACATGTATCTATTCTATTCACATATATTCTTACTACATATATCTATTGCTATGTCCGCCCATCACAAACACGCAAACTGTCTAACGCCTGTCCCCATCTCCCGGTGAGTGGATGTCTTGTGGTGATGACCGGAGTGGTGGACGTCCCGTGATGATGGCCGGGAGGATGTGATCCTCTCTACTCCGCCCCCATACCTCAAATGGATCCGTCATCAGCTCTATTTTCAATCTTTCAAAAATTTTCTTATGTAATTTGTAAGATTTGTGCAAAAAAAATAAATTTAAAAAAAATTTAAAATGTTTTCTTATGTACCCCAGTTGCTATTGCATGTACTTATTTGTGTTTCATTACACGTATGTGTACATGCTTACCAACGGTTTGTTTCGCCTGTTTTATAGCAACACTACTATCACCGACATCTAAGAAGGGAGATCCCCCCTTGAACGGCCCTTCTTAGGTTTCTCCCCTCCACATTGCCTGTGGTGCTTTTTTTCCTATTGCTAGGTTTTTTGTGAGTTTTTCCTTACCTTCGCGTGTGGCATGTCTGGGAGTGTTGCATTCATTTATTCATTTATTTCTTTTACATTTCATTTTGGATTTCATGGTGTTTTGTTTTGTTCTTGATTTATCGTGATGTTTCTTCTTGACTTGTTTAAAGAAGACGTGTCCGGCCCATGGGGACATTAAAGTGTATAATCAATACATTTGATTTGAACAGTTCCTCTGTTGCTTTTACCCTCATTCTGTACAAAGACAACTCTCAACTCACAAGACTCAAATCTTAAAACATGCAGCATAAAAAAGGGGGAAATCTGCGCTCACAAAATACGTTTACTGCTATACTATGCATTAAAAGAAGCATTTACCCTCGTTCTCCCTGACGACAACTGTCTCGCTAGAGCAGATGTTGCTGATGCCGTCTCGAGTATTAATTGGTAGGGGGGGTGTGTGATGAAACTGTGAGTAATGCATCCAGGCGTTCACTGAAGCGTCAGCGTAATGCAGCCACACTAGTGGTCTCTCCATCAACCCACCGCAGTGTAACAGTTATAAATAAACAGCCTACTTAGTGCTCTCCAGTAAGGCCCAAGTCTATAACAGGACCACACAGGCCACACAGAGTGACCACAGCTGGGATACGTCTGATGAAACTCATTACCGCCATTCAGCTGATGTAACCAGAGTCTGTGTGTGACTGGAGATTAAGAGAAGGAAACAGGAAGAATGAGGAATCATTTTCTATTTGTCTGAGAAGACAGTGATTGTATACACACTTATTATATCACAATGGTCTCACTTGTAGAAGTGACACTAAAGCATTGAGAAAATGAGACAATAGGCAGATTGCCAGAGATGAGAAAGTTACAGATGACAGCTCTCCATTTCAAGCTCATAAATAAAGAAAATGCATTCAGAGGCATTGTGACGAAGAGATGGCTGCGAAATCACAAAAATTATTATGGGCCAGAAAATGAAATAATTGCGTTTTATCTTGTTAATTTCACTGGATGGAAGATGCCAAATGGTGAAAATATGAACAAGTCACAGGATGATTATGGAAGGCAGGGCAGACATTTCAATTTTAAGGTCACAATTTGATTTGATTTGTTCTCAGCATTAGATTAGCATCAGTTAGACTATCAAGTCTTGATTTGTAAAGATCAACAGGTCATTGGTTTTATGCCCTTGTCAAATGTAATTTTCAAATTATTCTTTAACAATATAGGGTTAGGGTAACAGCTACTACAAGGAGAGTTTTCAACAGAAAATATCATTGTCAGACTGGTTGTGATACCTGGTGTAAACAGATGAGACCATTGCTGAAACAAATGGTAGCCTAGTTCGATAAATTATGATAAAAATATAAAAACAAAAGATAGAAAATGAGGATTATGATAAAACCACATTTACCATAAGGCGCTCTGGTTGGATGCCAAACTTATTTTCATGGTACTGTACTTGTGCTGTATAATGACAATACATTTGAATCTAATCTAATAAACCCTGCCGCTTCCTGTTTAGCCACTGTTTCCGGCCAAATGGCAGAGGATTGTTTTGATGAGAGGGTGAAAAGCTTCTGAATGACTATTTATTTTTGTTGATAAAGCTAGTTTTGTTTGGAAAGGCTTCCTTTGCACTGTATCTGACCCGGACACACCATAGCTGTTTGTGTTCTTTGAAATGTTGTTGTTTTTCTTCTTCAGACGCACACAAGTAGGCAGGAAGCCAGAGAGAAAACACTGGGAGGATCACAAACCTATACTTGTGATTTCGAAAGATCAAAATCGAACACTAATTTCGATCGATTCTTGACTCAGAATCAAAATTCTGACACCCCGAATAAATACCTATATTATATATATACTGTATATATAATGTAATGAGCTGTATAGATACAGTAAGACATTCTAAATGGGTTTTCCTACTCAGTCCTTAAAAATCTCCTCCTCCAATCTCCAACGTCTCGGGTTGCTCAGAAGCGTGATAGAGCTTTGGTTCAGGCCGATGGCGGCAGTATAAATATCTAGACATGAAGAGGAGTCCAGCCGTTTGATGGGGGAGTTTTGAAAGCCTGGGGTACAGCATGGATTATCAGGGGCAGGAGGAGGTTGCTCTGGATGTGGCAATTGGTTGTAAAAAAGCTCACCCAGAGATGTTTTGAGAGGGGAAAGGTTGGCCATCTGCTTTTGGTTAAAGTTAGAAAAAAGAAAAAAGCAGAACATTCAACTCCACACTGCCCGGAGTGATAAGTGAAGGTTGTTGCAGCGATTGTTCACAACACAGTCTCTCTCCTCCTCATTGTTTTTCTTAAGCATCACTTTCAAGTGGTGAGACCAAGTGAGAATCATATCCCGTTACAGATTAAAACCACAGGATTGATTCATATTAGGGATGCCCCGATCGATCGGCCACCGATCGTTATCGGCCGATAATCAGTATAAATATGCGATCGGTGATTGGTGATAATGCTTTATTTTCGCCGATCATCAAAACCGATCTCACTCGCTGTCTCAGTTCTGTCTCAGACACCGGGTGGTGCAGCGTCTGCTCATCCCTCCAGCCCCTCCCGCACGCATGTAAACACGGGTCTAGTCTAGTCTAGTGGGACGGCGTCTCCCTGAGCTAACGTTACAAAATGACCCAGTCAACTATTCACTTTTAGTTTAATACATGATGAGGCATTGTCTAACCGAACGGTATCTAGCCGGCTAGCTACCGATAGCTCCTGATATCAACAAATGCTCCAGCAATAGTCTAGTAGAGACGTGTATGATACCTGTTAGCTCTCGTTAGCGCAAGTTAGTTCACTGTTCAAAACGAAATGTCCCATTGAACTAAAATATACTAAATATTAACGTTATATATCCGGCTAGCAGTAGCTACAGATAGCTCCTGATATCAATGTCTTATAACACTGATTCGACGCGTATTCGAGCTGAGGGCATGTTGAATGTGATATGACCAAAGCACAGTAACGTTATATCAATAGGGTCCATCTGCAGTGCAGGAGAATCCTTGCCGTAGCTCGAGGCTACTCGAGAATAGGGTCCAGGTGCAGCTCCGGAGAATCCTGGCAGTAGCTGGAGGCTACTCGAGTACACACAGACAGTGGAGCTTGTTGCGTGGTGGCGATGTCTCGCAGATAATACAAGTACAAGTCTAATTATATAATATATATATTTTATAAAAATACAAAAAAATTATATGAAATAATTAAAAAAACATTTTTTATCAAAAACAATCGGTATCGGTATCGGCCGATATGGCTCACGACGATCGGTGATCGGTATCGGTGGCAAAAAACATGATCGGGGCATCCCTAATTGATATAATATTTGCCTTATAATATGTTGTTTTTCTGAACCAACCAAAGCACCAGTTTAGATAACGCTGACATCCAGGTTTTGAGTGCTGGAACACGGATAGATGTTACTGTATGGCTTGCTGGATAAAGTCTAAAAGCACTCCCATATCCACAGGATTCAGAGACACCCACAAAATCACTTTGGCTTCGACGCTGGCGCTGAGGAACGTCACATGGGATCTCCGTCTCCTGCCGAGTGTAATCAGAAAAGATGACATATTGTCTGTTTCTCTGATGTGCAAACTGTTGGGAGATGTGCCTGAGCTGCCTGGCTCTGCATTACACTCTTCTCTCTTTGAACATTCACATCACACACACACAGGTGGTCAAGATTAGGTTGGACCCTGCTTCGCTCCTAGCCCGTACTCCTTAAATGGGACATGCGACTAATCGGGCGGGATCCTATCCAAGATTTCTTGACGTTCCACCAATTAAAAAAAAAAATTGTAGTATTTTTTATTTGCTGTTTAAATCAATGAACACTGCAGCCAATTTAATTTCCTCATCCTCTGTGCTAGACACCTGCAGTGCCTTTGTTATCTCTGGCAAGCACACGCGATGGTGATCCCCTGGATGCTACTGTCGCGAAAACCATTCCCATGACAATATCAAACACCTTTTCATATGCCTTGAACAGCGGCATGCTTTTTCTTATGCCGTAGGTTCTCTTCCTCTTCCCAGCTTTAAAGACAGGCAGATATGGGGAGGTAAGGATTAGGTGTGGAAGGGATTACGCTTCAACAGTGTGCATATGTTTCTCCGACAACTAATAGCAAAGGAAAGAAAGCACAGCGACGAGTGCTCCGCTGCGACTCAGAAGGATACATCTGTTTGCACTCTTTTCATCTAAAGAGAACCTGCTTTCTGATAGAACCTTCTAGCAGTGTTTGCCAGTTGATTCAATCATCTGATTCAAAGTAGCACAATTCCTCCACAGGCATAGCGAGCGTGGTTTTCTTGTGGCAGGAACATAGGCTGAAATTGACCGTCTGTTTGCCCAAAGGACAGAGGCCGTCTTTAAGCGCAAGTGACCCATGAATGCCGCCAGGAGCAGCACACTTTTCAAAGTGGTAGTGGGGTAAACATTTTATAAAGGCACATGAAAAAAACATGAGCCTAACCTTTTCTATCTAATCGTCTCTCCCCTGGAGGAGTAAAAACAACTGTCTACTATGACATGTAGATTTAATCTGCTGTTGGAGAAACATGTCTATTAGCCAGTCGGATGCGTATAGAGGCTGTTCAGATGAGTGAATCCACTGAGGTCTAAAACGTCTGCTGAGTTTAAGAACATCCACTCCCGTCCTCCTCACTCTTAAGTGGAAGATGTTGGGTTGCTTGAATGACCCCAATTGCTTGAAGGGCCAAATTGCAGACAATGGCTGAGCAGCCTTTGGCTTTGAGCTCCACTTAGGCCTAACAAAAATAATGGTTGGTTTCAGGTTGCCGACCGACCCTGCCGATTTAGGTGCGACCCAATATATTTTATGAGTTTAAAAAAAAAATTATATATTAAAAAAAAAAAAAAAAAAATTTTTTTTTTAGAATAAAGTTTCATAGAAATCTTAGTCAAACATTTAGTATTATGGATATTAAACATGCTGGCAGAGTACATGCATCCATGTTGTTGTGAACATTTTAACCCTTTCACTGCCACACGACAGCCGGTTAACCCTTTCACTGTGACAATACAGAAGGTTAGCCCTTTACTATCACACAACCGACGGCGATGCTCCATCATTAGCATCATTAGCTCCGCATCCGCGGAGCTAATGATGCTAATGATGGAGCATCGCCGTCGGTTGTGTGATAGTAAAGGGCTAACCTTCTGTCGTGTGGCAGTGAAAGGGTTAATTAAATAAAGAAATTCCCTATCCATAGTCGCCGTGGGAAAGAATAAAAAAAAAAAAAAAAAAAAAAAAATTCCCTACCTACCCATGGCCAAACTGACAACCAACCTGAAACCAACTATTATTTTTGTTAGGCCTCACTCTTAAGTGGAAGATGTTGGGTTGCTTGAATGACCCCAATTGCTTGAAGGGCCAAATTGCAGACAATGGCTGAGCAGCCTTTGGCTTTGAGCTCCACTTATCAACCGTGTGCGCCGCCTAATAGTTTGACAGTGGGTTCAGTTGTAAACAGTGAATGGAAAACCCCAGAGAAACTGGCAGGGGTGAACAAGAGCCCTGTGGAAATAACACACTCTATGATCCCTGATATGACCTGAGATGAGACAACTAGTATTACACTGCTAGCCGACTGTATAGCCTTAGGCAGCGCCGCAAACCACTGCAAAACGGGCCCACAAGCGATCAAACATAATTAGACAGCCTTCACCTGAACAGCTGCTGCTTCATAGTCTGGAGAGAGAATGTAATTCCTTTTCTCTGGCCATCACAGTGTCCACCAGAACAGTCTCTGTGACCGGTGTGTTGGCGGGGGGCGAAACAAGCCGTAATAAGAAGTACACCCACACGCTCGTCGTTAAATGTTCGATATTATCCAATGTTTTCGTCTGGGACCTTCTTCAGGCAGGCTGAAACGTTACACGGAAAGTTAAATAATAGAGCGACGTGTGATGACAGTGTGTGGTAGGGTGTCTAACTAACTGACTGACTTATTATTCTCTAATAGGGTGTAACTGAACAGCCATGTCTCGCGGAGGCTTGTGATCCCAGCAGGAGAGAGATCATTAGCTGCTCCCTCTCCCCAGGTGGCTAGGGCCACTGCCTGGGGATTTATTTTAATCAAACTCTGATCTGTCCCCTATAGGTGGGACTTGATGATGTGGAGGCAGGCGTGGAGCCCATAGAGCCTCAGCCTGTGTGGGAGGCAGCACAGCGTTTTCTGTTACCACCGAGTGAAGATCAGTAGAGAGCAGGACAAGGTGTGTGGGCTTCAGATGGAGAAAACTAGCCCTGTAAAAGAAGAAATGCCTGGGTTGTTCAAAGGGAACTGGCAATAAACACTCACCTTCATATCTGCACGTTATTTAAATAGAAATACACATCATAAACATTGAGGAAGTGAGACTGAGAATCACATTAGCCCACTTGTGTCTTCTGAAGTTTACCACGTTCTCCTCCGAATCAAAGGGAAGAAATCTCTGCTTACCTAAGCTCTTTCCATAACACGCTCACTGCATGCTAAACATTTTAGTCTCAATTCAAAGAGACACATGAGAAACATACCATAACAACCCTAATTACTGGTACTTTAGTTGAGTTAAGCCCCATAGACCAACGACAGCCGTGACCAGGGTGCAGTGTAGTGTATAGGTCTCTCTCTCTCTCTCTCTCTCTCTCTCTCTCTCTCTCTCGCTCTCTCTCTCTCTCTCTCTCTCTCTCTCTCTCTCTCTCTCTCTCTCTCTCTCTCTCTTTTTCTGTGTTTGTGTTTGCATCTGTGCATGCATATGTGTGTGTGTGTGTGTGTGTGTGTACTGCTGTGCTTGTGTGTGTATGTGTGTGTGTGTGTGTGTGTGTGTGTGTGTGTGTGTGTGTGTGTGTGTGTGTGTGTGTGTGTGTACTGCTGTGCTTGTGTGTGTGTGTGTGTGTGTGTGTGTGTGTGTGTGTGTGTGTGTGTGTGTGTGTGTGTGTGTGTGTGTGTGTGTGTGTGTGTGTGTGTGTGTGTGTGTGTGTACTGCTGTGCTTGTGTGAATACAAGCACGCTTGTGTTTGTGTATTTTGGGTTTGTAATGGTTATCATTGACTGGAACAGCAAAGGGTTATTAGGAGACTTGGAGGCAGACCCAAATCAAGCTCAAAATAAATCTCCACTCTATAATTCAGCCAGCACTGGAAAAAGCCAAGACGGCAAACATCACTACATCATAAGCAGCAACTAGCCGTTCCCTCCATGTCTATAAATCAGATTTAACTACACACCCTCTCAGCTTAATATACTGACTTCAAGTCATAATCCCCCCCCCCCCCCCCCCCCAAACAACAGATCCTTTAATTAATAAGCATACATCCCACTCAAACACCAGACATGCGTTTAATTTGTTTTAAATGATACTAGGCTAATTGTTTGGGTCATCCTCCACAACCACCCAGCCATTCCCTTCGACAATTTGTGTGCTTATTTAAATGACCAATTAAATGTGTTTAAATTGCATGTGTGCATGTATTATTTGTATTTGCAATTATAATACCACATTATACTGTAGTGTAGCTGTCAGTGAGCAATATGTCTATCTGCAAGGGCTTAGAACATACTGAGATACTACTGTTCAGAATAACATACTGAGATACTACTGTTCAGTATAACATACTGAGATACTACTGTTCAGAATAACAATATACTGAGATACTACTGTTCAGAATAACAATATACTGAGATACTACTGTTCAGAATAACATACTGAGATACTACTGTTCAGAATAACAATATACTGAGATACTACTGTTCAGAATAACATACTGAGATACTACTGTTCAGTATAATATACTGAGATACTACTGTTCAGAATAACATACTGAGATACTACTGTTCAGTATAATATACTGAGATACTACTGTTCAGTATAACATACTGAGATACTACTGTTCAGTATAACAACATACTGAGATACTACTGTTCAGAATAACATACTGAGATACTACTGTTCAGAATAACATACTGAGATACTACTGTTCAGTATAACATACTGAGATACTACTGTTCAGTATAACATACTGAGATACTACTGTTCAGAATAACATACTGAGATACTACTGTTCAGTATAACATACTGAGATACTACTGTTCAGAATAACATACTGAGATACTACTGTTCAGAATAACATACTGAGATACTACTGTTCAGAATAACATACTGAGATACTACTGTTCAGTATAATAACATACTGAGATACTACTGTTCAGAATAACAACATACTGAGATACTACTGTTCAGAATAATAACATACTGAGATACTACTGTTCAGAATAATAACATACTGAGATACTACTGTTCAGAATAATAACATACTGAGATACTACTGTTCAGAATAATAACATACTGAGATACTACTGTTCAGAATAACATACTGAGATACTACTGTTCAGAATAACATACTGAGATACTACTGTTCAGTATAATAACATACTGAGATACTACTGTTCAGAATAACAACATACTGAGATACTACTGTTCAGAATAATAACATACTGAGATACTACTGTTCAGAATAATAACATACTGAGATACTACTGTTCAGAATAATAACATACTGAGATACTACTGTTCAGAATAATAACATACTGAGATACTACTGTTCAGAATAATATACTGAGATACTACTGTTCAGTATAACATACTGAGATACTACTGTTCAGAATAACATACTGAGATACTACTGTTCAGAATAACATACTGTGATACTACTGTTCAGAATAACAACATACTGAGATACTACTGTTCAGTATAACATACTGAGATACTACTGTTCAGAATAACATACTGTGATACTACTGTTCAGAATAACAACATACTGAGATACTACTGTTCAGAATAACATACTGAGATACTACTGTTCAGTATAACATACTGAGATACTACTGTTCAGAATAACATACTGTGATACTACTGTTCAGAATAACAACATACTGAGATACTACTGTTCAGAATAACATACTGAGATACTACTGTTCAGTATAACATACTGAGATACTACTGTTCAGTATAACATACTGAGATACTACTGTTCAGAATAACATACTGAGATACTACTGTTCAGAATAACATACTGAGATACTACTGTTCAGAATAACAACATACTGTGATACTACTGTTCAGAATAACAACATACTGAGATACTACTGTTCAGAATAACATACTGCGATACTACTGTTCAGTATAACATACTGAGATACTACTGTTCAGAATAACATACTGAGATACTACTGTTCAGTATAACATACTGAGATACTACTGTTCAGAATAACATACTGAGATACTACTGTTCAGAATAACAACATACTGAGATACTACTGTTCAGTATAACATACTGATATACTACTGTTCAGAATAACATACTGAGATACTACTGTTCAGAATAACATACTGAGATACTACTGTTCAGTATAATAACATACTGAGATACTACTGTTCAGAATAACAACGTACTGAGATACTACTGTTCAGAATAACATACTGATATACTACTGTTCAGAATAACATACTGAGATACTACTGTTCAGAATAACAACATACTGAGATACTACTGTTCAGTATAACATACTGAGAGACTACTGTTCAGAATAATAACATACTGAGATACTACTGTTCAGTATAACATACTGAGATACTACTGTTCAGTATAATAACATACTGAGATACTACTAGGGGTGGGACGGTTCACAAAACCCACGGTTCGGTTTTGTGGTCACGGTTTTCGGTTCGGTTCGATATATTGTTTTTTTTTATAAAAGAAAAAAAATGTAACTCCAAAAATACCAGATTCAGGATAAAATATATAGCCTAAAAATAATCCAACTTTTCAGTTATTCTCAAGGACGTAGTCATGCAAAAACTGAAAGAATGAGGCAGTTTGACATCAGGCACATCATTTTACCATGAGGAGGAAGTGTTTACAGCCTTAAATAATGTTTGGCACACAAAGACCGAACTGACATACATCAAACTAACACACACACACTGTACTGTTTAAAAACAACACTGCTCTGTTCATTCTATTTTTAAAATACGTACATTATCTGTCTACATTTATTTTTGACTAACATTATTTAAATATTGAGGTGCAACTGTCTGTGGTGGATTACGTAATTCGGTGAGTTGGAACTATCTATGGGTTGGCAAGGGTCCCCACGACATTTTAGCGTGTGGGACCATCAGTTTAGGAGGAGTTCATAACATCAACAAGCAGTACGAAAGCAGCAATAGTCCCGGTTGGAGTTAGTAAAACACAGTTGTATGTTAGCCTTCTTGGATATTGAATAAACGCCTATCATTGTCTTTAAACACCCCGCCTCTCAGACTCTCATTTCCTCCTCTGCTAGCTAGTAGCTACGGTAACATTTCGTTGACTATTAGCTGGGGCTAGTGCTACCATAGTTAAAAACGTGCGTCGTGTTGTACAAACTGCTAACGCTATGGCAAGATGTGTGTAGGCCTATGTAATGTTAATGGCTATGTTTTTAAAGTCGTAATGAAGATTGATTTATATTGTGCTTGCCATTTTTACACAAACTGACTAGCACCTGGCTGCAGTGCTGCTGCTGCCTGCAGCCAGCGCTCACCTCTCCCGGCTCCGTGCCAAATGAAGTTTTCTTTTTATTTGCGCATCCCCGGAACCGTACAATACACAGACGCCCCGAACCGTGGGAGGTTGTGCCGAACGGTAACACGGTTTGGATGCGTACCGTCACACCCCTAGATACTACTGTTCAGTATAACAACATACTGAGATACTACTGTTCAGTATAACAACATACTGAGATACTACTGTACAGTATAACATACTGAGATACTACTGTTCAGAATAACATACTGAGATAACATACTGAGATACTACTGTTCAGAATAACATACTGAGATACTACTGTTCAGTATAACATACTGAGATATACTGTTCAGAATAACATACTGAGATACTACTGTTCAGTATAACATACTGAGATACTACTGTTCAGAATACATACTGAGATACTACTGTTCAGAATAACAATATACTGAGATACTACTGTTCAGAATAACATACTGAGATACTAGGGGTGTAACGATGCATAGATTAATCTAAATGCATCGATTCTAATGTGTTAGAATCGATGCATCGATTTAAATATGTTAGAATCGATGCATCGATTTAAATATGTTAGAATCGATGCATCGATTTAAATATGTTAGATCGATTATAATCTAAATTAATCTAAATTAAAATTAAAATAAAATGTTGTGTATTGTTTTTATTGACCTATAGTCCATTCATGCTGAGTGAATCAGTTCCCCCAGCCACATTTGTGTATTAAATTTTTTTTGGGGGGAATTAACTGATAGAAAATTCATCGAAAATGAATCGAATCGAATCGTGGTCAAATGAAGAGATTTCATGATGCATTGAATCGTTGTCTGAATAATCGTAATCGAATCGGATCGTTGTGAGGTTGCATCGTTACACCCCTATGAGATACTACTGTTCAGTATAACAATATACTGAGATACTACTGTTCAGTATAACAATATACTGAGATACTACTGTACAGTATAACAATATACTGAGATACTACAGAGTCATATAGCAGAAAGCCCTCTATGATTGATGAGGGTTTACCGGCAATGTTATGTTCTCTCGCTCTCCAAATTTGGGATTGAAAGAGCAGGGGCATTCCAGAGAGAGAGAGAGAGAGAGAGAGAGAGAGAGAGAGAGGAGAGAGAGAGAGAGAGAGAGGGGGTGAGTAAGAGAAGGGAGAGAGAGAGAAAGGGAAGGGAGGAGGAGTAAGAGGGGGGAGAGAGAGAGAGCGAGAGAGGGGGGAGAGGGATAGACAGACAAATTGAGAGAGAGGGTAGAAATAAAAGATGGAGAGAGAGGGAGAGACTTGGGACACACTTGTGGCTGAATGGAAATAGAAAAAGAGAGAAAGACCAGAAGCTGGAGGAGAAAAATGCCTGACTCAGGAGAAGAGAGAACCATTAGCCCCAGTGAGTCACAGGGAGAGGCTGTAAAAACAGATCTGGGGCCAGCTCTGAAAGAGTATCGCTAGAGCAGTGGTTCTCAACCTATTTTGTTTCATGACCCCTAAAAACAGAGGGATGGCTCTTTGCGACCCCAATGTTTTGTAATTTGACACCAAAGTACAAAACATCTAAACCACAGATTCCGCAGATAAGATAATGTATTTTTGCAACCCACTGAAATAATCTCACAACCACACAAGGGGCTCCGACCCTCAGGTTGAGAAGCCCTGCGTTAAGAGGACAGAGCAGAAACCTGCCTGGTCAATATCACAGAGTACTATATCAACAGTGTATTCCCGTGTTGCTAAAAGCAGAGACAGTGGTGCCTCCTCCTCATAGTCAGCAGTGGGGTTGTTACAGGGTACCATAAAAGTAGACAATATCTCTATTCTTCACTGCCCCTCCCCCTCTCCATATTAATGAATTCAGTGATCCAGCATCAGTGGTACACAATCTCTCAATTATGCTGATGAACAAGTCCTCTGTAGATACAGACTTTATACAGATCCGTAACAGGAACCAAGTTGTTTAAAATCAAGAATGAAGGCAAAGAAGAGAGTCCCAACAAAAGCTTCTTATCTAGAACTTTTTTCCCTTCTCAAACTGGCACAGCAGCCCACCCATCCAGTGAAAGGCCAATGTTAAAGGGGAACTATTTTACTATTTCTTTCACTATTTGGGCACTTTTACACAATTCCTGTGAGTTTATGGAACACCTCTGTAATTTTGTATTTTTTTAATTCATTGTTTTGTATTTCTAATCAAGTACTCAAAAACAGCATTTTTCTACCTCAAGATCTTAAGCCGTTTGAGCCTGGGCCCGTTTGAGTCTAGCCCGCAGCAGATTATCATGCAGCCGAGTCTCGCT